>NC_056741.1:1634384489-1634509489 GCF_019279795.1 Protopterus annectens | reverse complement strand
AAGTCGACCAGGTTTAAAAGGCAGGATCTGCCCTTGACGAAGCCAAATTGGGTAGGATCTAGTGTCTGTAGGTCCCCAATGTCTTTGTTTATGAGTTCCATGATGATCCTCTCCATAGCCTTGCAGACTAGGCTAGTCAGGCTTATGGGGCGATAGTTTCCAGGGTCCGCTGAGGTGCCACCTTTGTGGAGTGGGACCATTGTTGCTGTACGCCATTCTTTGGGCACATATCCTGTAGTGAGGCTGAGATTGTACAGCAGTTTTACTTGAGGGATTAGTTCTTCTTGGAGTTCATGTAGGACGAACCCGGGATGCCATCTGGTCCCATGGAAGCAGTGTTTTGCTTTGGAGAGGGCCTTCACCTGAGCATCAGAGATGTTTGGGAGGCTGCACTCTGCCGGGATAGATACTTGCTCTTTTGTGGGGGAGGGGATGGAGAAGTTTGCACTGAACCTGTCTGCCAGGATATTGGTGATGTCTGTGGGTTCAGTGTATTTTTTGTCGCTTAGAATCAACTCAGAACAAGTCTGGGAGTTGCATCCCAGGTTCCTAACATAACTGAAAAAAGCCTTATGATTGTCTTTAGTGTCCTGTGCAATTTTTCTGTCGAAGCTGGCCTTGGAGGATTTTATGAGGGATCGTAATTTTTTGCTAGTACTGATCAGAGATCCCTTCCCTTTTAGGGATTTTGCTCTATCATGTAGTAGCTTCCTCCTTCTGTTGTACAGTTTATTTATGGCTGGGGTCTACCAGACTGGACGCCTGCCTTTGGATGATTGGGTCTTGATTTTGTTTGGGATAGCATGATCCATGCATTCCTGGAGATGTCCGTAGAATGTGTTTATATAGGATTCTGCAGTTTGGGCCGTAGTTTCCACTGGCCCTGGGGCCTTGAAGGATTCCACTTCGGTTTTGAGAAGTGTGAAGTTTGCTTTTGAGAAGTTTTTCACTGTGGTTTTCTGGGCTGGGGGTGGGGTCGGGATGTGGATATCCAGTGAAATTAATTTATGGTCTGATCTTACCAATGAGGGATATACTTCTGGTATGGAGCATAGAGTCCCCATGTTGGTAATGATCAGGTCTAGTATGTTTTCCCCTCTTGTGGGAGTGGTGACTAGTTGTTCCATAGCATTTGAGTTTATAAATTCCAGGAACCTTTGGGCTAAGGTGCTGGGGCTTGAGTAATGCTCCCAGTCTATGTTTGCGTAGTTGAAGTCGCCCAATATAATGGTGTTCTGAGAGATCTTCATGTTCTCCAATGTTTTCAGGAAAGCCGAGTGGGATTCCTGACTTTGAGAGGGTGGTCTGTAGGATGCTATAAACTGAAAAGCAGTCTTGCCCACTGTCAGTTGCACATGGATGGTCTCCGATACTTCGTGCAATGCCACTAACCTGGAGGTGTGGATATCCTTGATGCATATGGAAACTCCCCCCTCCTTTTGTGGTTTTGGGGCCAAAATGCATGATATGAGGTATAACCTGGTAGTGCTGGGGTGCTCTCTGGAGCCTTGAACCAGGTTTCTGTCACTGCACAGATATCGATGTTCTCCATACTGAGGAGAGCTTCGACTGCATGCATCTTGAGGTTAAGACTTCTGGCGTTTAGCAGCATTACCCTTAGTTTCTTGTTCCTTGTGCTGTCTATGGAGGTGGGTTTGAATTTTGAGCCTTGCCTAAAAAAGGCACTATGGGGGTGGCAAGAGCCTTTGCCAATATCCAAAACCCCAGGGGTGACAGGTGCAAGCCGTCCCTAGTGAAGCAACGTGGCTTGTCGAGCATGTCATCCCAGGCTGACAGACACTGGATCCCCTTTGAATGACACCAAAATTTTAGCCAATTGTTAAAATCGATCATTTTGTCTTTATACTGTGGCATCATTCTAGGTGAGGGTAAGATGCTGCTCAAGGTCAGGGTCATACCGGCCTGGGCTACATGATCAGAGAGCTCCTCTATGTCTCTTTTCATGTAGTCGAGGAAGGTATGTCTCAGGTCATTCACGCCAGCATGTACAATGACTGAGTCATATTTGTATTTGCTTTGGAGTGACCTGAGTGCTTGTGTTATGTGGCGGAACCTAGCGCCCGACAGGCAGCTCACTGTGACCTTCTCTTTATTCAGCCCGGTGAGCGGGACGTCAGTGTGTCTGACAATAGAGTCACCTATTACAAGAGAATCAGGTGTGTTATTCAGCCTTAAGGGCTGTGACTGCTTGGCACACTGACTTTGTGTGCTATGTGTTGTATGTGTTTTGTTTTGGGGTAGCGTTTGCTTGGATGTCTGCTTTAGAGGTCTCTGTTGCTTAGGTACATTTTTATTTAGAGCCTCCGAGTATGTTTTTGTGTTTTTATGTGTTTGGTTCGCTGTTCTGGTGGGACTATGTGATACTGGAATTGTGTTGTGTGAGGTTACCTTCTCCTCCTGACTGGTTACACCAGTTTTGAGATGAGAGAGCTCAGCCTCCAGTTTGGCTATATGGTTGCATCTCTCACATATATTTGAACCTGTTTGGAGGAGGAGAGGGTTGTCCGTGTACATGAGACAGTTGTAACATTGCCTCAAAATTCCCAGATTCACCAGCTGGACTGGAGAGGAAACCATTGACTGACCTTTGGACATGCTAGAGTAATATAGGGAACTGAATTAAAACAGACCAATAGGGGACAAGGTAATCGTAGAGAGTATAAGAGTAAGTAGTGCTTATGGTTTATTACTTCTAACTTTTAAAATTACTTATTTGGACCAGTGAGGGGCCTTAGAATGAGAATATGGTGTTTAATTTGACAGATAGAGCAGTTCTAATGGAAAAAGTGAAGAGCAGACTTTGTGGGGCCAGGAATAGTTTAAACCCAATTAGGCGGCGCTGCCCGATGTTGCGCTATGCGCAAAAACGTGCAAAACCGCGCAGAAGAGGGTTTTAAGAGAGGGAGATCAAGGAGTTAGGAAATGACCCAAAATGGCCAATAAAACTACAGGTTCACAAGTATCAACAAGTTAGAACAGTGCAGTAAATGACCCCACACTTGAGTGCTAGGCCAGAGACAGATAAAATGCAAGTTTTAAGAAAAAAACGATTTTAAAAATAAGTGCAGGCAGGAGATTCAGTAATCAGCTCTAGGTTGTGTTCTAAATACAGTTACCAACACAGAAATCAAGTTTAACAAGCCAGAAAATGCTCAAAAGTAGGTGGCAATGCAGAAAAACTTAACAAATAATCTGAAGCAAAATACTTAAAATCTCAAAAGTGGCTCCTTTCTTCTCTCAGCGTTTTCTCCTCTTGGTGGGTGCTTCACCAACAGCCAACAAGTCCAAAAAGATGCCAAAACCACGAGGCAATGTGTTACCTTGTCATGGTTTTACAATGGAACTCCGGGACTTAAGAAGACCGAATATAAGAAACATTTTAAATGTACTGTATAAAACTAGAACTTCTTTTTTCCCCCAGGAAATCAGTAAATGTGTATGTGTCTGTGTGCCTAAAAGTATACAATGTAACTAAAAAAAAATTAGCAATGGGGGGGGGGGGTTCTGGGTGCAAATCAGGAATCTGATTTATAAAAGAATCAGAAGGGAAATGCCAAACATCAATGGGCAACATGTTTGACACTTTCTAAAGTAAACTGGTTTGTAAATCCTGGCAAAACTGTAACAAAAGGATTAAATATAGAAAATTAGTAGGGTTGGAGAGAGAACAAGACTTATCAACAGATCAAATGGTGCACCATGCATATGGACTGCATTTCTGCACTTGCTGAAAATGAAATAAAGTTCATATTTTATAAAAGAAAACTAAACAAGGCATGTGGGCTCATTTATACAAACCTTTATCCCCATATCCTGCATCACCAAAGCTATATACAGACAAACACTACAGACTAAATCAACAAATTGTAGAAAAATGCAATGAATGAAAATGCAGAAAAGGAAACTGAACACAGCTGTCAGCACAATGATCTATTCTCCCTACAGAACACAGCACCAAACACACCCTCTCTTAAACTAACCCTATACCTTAAATGTAACCCTATCCAATGTCACCAGCTCTAAATTCACAGTCAATGATTTCTGCAGCTATTACAGAAAAGCAGTCAAATGGCTGCTCTTCCATTCATCCAAATGGTTTCAGAAAACTCAAGCAAAGGCACTCGAAGTAAGCAAAGATGGAAATCTCAAGATAAGTCATGTTCTGAGAAGCATTTTTTAAGAGAATGAGCAACACAGAGAAAGAAAAGAAAGTGAGAGGGTAATACAACTTTCCCCTGTCAAGAAAAACATTTGTAACCCCTTACAATCTATTTCAGTACACAGCGTTAGCATTAGGACTATGTACAGCCTCATCTACCTTTCAGAAACTGACAGATAAAATACAGAAGCCCCCCACTTACAATATGTTGCAGCATACCTGGATGACATGGTTAGTGATTCAGAGGATTGAGGGATCTCACTTACCAAATGTCCAGGCTGTGTTAGAATCCATGAAACAGGCAAGCTTAATTGCATATGGTAAGACAAGTAAACTGGGTATGGTGGAACCCCTACACTTAGGAAACCTCATAGAAGGAAGGGTGTGAGCCCACAAGTAGAAAAAAAAAACAAGAACATGAATTACACAAAGCATTTAATGAACTTGAAAGTATCCTATGTTCTGAACCTGTGTTTGTGAAGAATTCACCCTATATAAAAATAAGTCAGAGAAAAGTTAAGGAGCAGTGCTATTACAAGACATTCAAAGTGAGAAGTACCATGTGTGCTATACTGGCTGAAAGTTAAACAATGCAGAAAGGACATATTCTGCCATAAAAATAGTGTGTCTAGCAATTAAGCAGGCCCTCTATTCCTTGCACTACGATTTACTGGTAGGAACTTCAATTTGACAAATGACCCCCCCCCCCCCACTTGCTGAATAAGCAGATTAAACTGTGCAGATGGGTGGTATCCATCTAACCCTTACAGTTCACAGTAACTCACAGGCTTGGACTAATAAAACAGAATACTGATCTGTTGTCCAGGGATTAAAGCCCATCATTATAAGTGAAAAAAAACAAAATGGTTTTCTGCTGGTAAGAGGTGTTTGTAAAATACCAATCATTTACTACACAATATTAGCATGCATCCCAGGCATGTTCTTGACAACATAGTGACTAACCAACTAATTTGAGTGTCCAAGCTCTGCACGAGGGATGAGGATTATAGGGATGAGCAAATTAAACTTATCACTGACTTTAATAAGAGAGGATACAAAGTCAAAGAGACACACACCATTGAAGCAACTACCTTGGAACTACGCTCTCAGAGGGGAAGATCCTATTTCTTGGACCAAGGTGAAATAGTTAAGATCAAGTGAAAGGAGGTAAAGTCCAATCTGAGATGCCAGTTGACATATAGTACTGACAATTTTGCTATTTGTAATGCCATCAGAAAATTTTGGCCAGAAAGAAAGAAAATTTAAATAAATATTAGTTGTTTTAAATGTTTTATATGTTTATATCTGTTTAATCCAAACATTATTTTCACCATCATTTAATGTCCTATATCAGATCATAATTCAATTGTCTTTGAATTCATGGTAAAGAGTACTTATAATGTCCAGATCTTAAAATCATATTTGTATGGACAAAGTATCCAGATATTCAAAGCAAATTAGACTCATATAAACATAATAATAAAGAAAATATTATTGACAAAAGGCTGAATAAACAAAATCATATCAAAGAAATTTAAAGAAGAATGTTTCTAGTTTACCAGAAATATTAGATGAATTTAAATTAATCACAATAGCATTAACATGGATTCTAAAGATAAAATAAAGAAATTTATAACTACAAACATGAACAAAAAGCTTAATAAACAACAGACTAAATTAATAAAGATATTTCATATACAGAGGTTATTACACAAATAAACAAACTTAAATCAAACAAAGCACCAGGTAATGATGGTATTATACCAGAGATTTATTTTTATTTCAGCTCAAAATGAGTTAACAACTCCCCATCCTATTTATTTCACCAATTTTAAAACCCAATAAAGACACAACCAGATGCACTTCATATAGACCTATTTCATTACTTAATGTTGACTATAAAATGTTTATGAGTAGATTAAAGACAATCATTCCAGGTATAATAGATATAGATCAGACAGGCTTTATTATAAACAGAAATACTTTTGACAATATAAGAAGAACTTTAACGTTAATTGATTATGCAAACAGAAAAAGAAAGACTTAACACTTATTAGTCTCGATATAAGTTCAGCATTTGACTCAGTAAGTTGGGACTACCTGTTTATCTTATTGAAGTGTACAAATTTCTCTGATGCATTTGTGAATCTAATTGAACATCTATATAAAGGAGCATTGGCTTACATTAAGATAGGAACATATGTCTCACAAAAATACCCATATTTCCACTTTCTCCACTATTATTTACTTTAATAATTAATTTGATTAGAAACAGCACTGATATAGTAGGATTTGATATAGATGAAAATACAATATCTAAAATTCAACTTTTTGCAGATGATGTTCTAATTACATCAGCAGGAACTAACTCTTCTATGCAGTCATTATTTGATAAAATGGCAGATTTTAAAAAATATCTCTGGTTTGATATTTAATGAAGAAAAAACTAAAATATTACCTATATACCTAATGATTTTCACAAATATATACCCAACTCAGGTCAGATAACTTACTTAGGTATAATATTAACTAAAGATATTAAATCTATTATACATAATAATTATAGTTACTGTCTTCATAATATACAAAATCTTTTCAATAGTTGGAACAATATGTTTTTTACCATGGAAGAGAGACTCACAATTATTAAAATGATAATATTCCCTAAGATATTATATTTAATACAATCAATAATACAAAAATAATTATTAAGAAATTGAATTCACTAATGTTAAATTTCTTATGGGCACCTAATAGACCTAGGATTGCATTAAAGAAACATATTAATAGCTGGTCTCGCATTTCATTCCCAGACTTTAATTTATATACTATCTCTTCTATTATAAAAGTTATTACTTTGTTAATAGATCAGTCATATGTTGCAAAATGGAAAGATTATTGGGAACTAATTAGCATTCACTTCATGAAAATCTCCTTAATACATAAAAATACCTTTGTAAATAACCCCATGTTATGGTTATTGAAGGAATTTTGTACTTCATCTATTACACCAAAATATCTAGCTAGTTACCCATTAAATATTATTATTAGATATCGTGATTTTATATTTATGCATCCTAGGTATAAGGAATGGAATTTTATCCTATTCCCTATAATGTATACACAAGGTATTCTCATCAACCACCTCTGAAAGAATTCTTTTAGTCACAGAGAATGATTTAAAGTATTGGTATCAGTTGCTGTCTGACAACAAAGTAAAAAATTTAGACTTCTTAAAACAAGAATTTGATTTGAGAGAAACATGTTGGTTAGAAATTCAGACTTTTAGACATCTTATTAATAAACTTGATTTAATGTCTTTAACAGTTACAGAATCTGTCCCAATTCTGATTGATTACTTGATATTAAATTTACAACATAAGGTTTCTGATAAAGGTAAGCTCTCACACATACATAAAATTATTAGAGAAGAAACTCATTACAGTTCAGATACTTATTGGAATTATGTTATTTCTATTAATGGTGAATCACCAAAACAACAAGATAAACAATATATATTGGAATCTGCTTATAAAACTACTTCTTCCATTAATTGGAGACTTTTTACTTGGAAATTTTTACATAGATCTTTCTATACACCTTTAATGATGAATAAAATAAATAATAAAGACAATTTATGTAAGAGATGTAATGTAGAAATAAATGCTGATTGGGCACATATGTTTTATGACTGTATAAATTTGAAGGAATATTGGATGTTAATCAATGATTTTTGCAGGCTCTTTTCACAGATAATTTCATTGTAAAATAATAACCAGAAATTGGATTTCAGATACTCCTCCTTCATTTAATGAATTTAAAAATGTTATGACAGAAGTGTGTCATATGGAATTAATGACAATAAAGTCTTACTATACTATATGGGATACTTTACAAAACCTGTTAAAAAAATCTTAGTTTCATTAGTAAGACATTACAGTTTAATCAATTGATTTGATTTGTAGTGGATGTCTCTGTAAATATTTTGGTTGTTTTATTAAATGTTATAACTATTTACATTTTAATTGCTTGTATAAGATTGTTATGGTATTTATTTTGTATGTTAAAAACAATAAACTTGTTTTAAAAAAAAAAAGAAAATTTTGGCCAGTGCTAACATCTGACAACAAAATTAGGGAAATTGTTGGAGATCAACCCAGCTTTTCTTTTAAGAACAGGAAAAACTTAAAAAGACTATTATGTTATAAAACAGAAACTGAAGCTATTTCTGAAGATAGGAGTTTTCAGATGAACAGGAGAGTTGGTACATTCAGATGTGGAAGTTGCAAGGCATGCTCTCATATAAACATCTCAAATACTTTTACACATCCCCTGACTAAAAGGAACTATAAGTTTGAAGGATTTGCAAACTGTCGGAGTAAGAACATTATCTATGTGGCAACCTGCAGTCACTGCAAGGCATACTACATAGGGAAAACTAATCAAATGCTCAAGGAATGTATCCTAAAGCACTTATCTGACATAAAAAAAAAAAGTTACCAGCAATGCATTTTATATGCATATTAGTATAAATGACAGTCATTCTTTCAAGTTTATGGCACTAGCTAGGCTTCATGAAACACCAAGAGGCGGGGATTTAGTAAAGCGAACAGAAATTGAAGAGATGAAGTGGATAATGAATTTGCAATCAGATCAGTCCCTTTAAAACCTGCACTAAAAGTCAAAGCTCTTCAGCACACAAAATTACATAATTAGAAGGGTGTGTATGCTGCTATGGTTACTAAATGCATTTAAGTGAGTGAACACTAAGAAATGAAGGTATTTAAGAGGAAGTTTCACAGGCAAACATTTGGGATTTGAAAAAAGTATTCTACTGAAAACGCTTATCCAGTTTGTGAGCCAGTGTGTTTATTTTATTTTATCATCATATATTTTATTAAAGTTTTCAAGTTTTAAGTGTTTTTAAGTGGAATTGGTGGCAGAACCATTTGTTATTGGAGTTTTATATTTTGATGTGCTCTGCCTTTGGGGACGCTACTTCCCTTTTTTTTGCGTGTTTGTAAAATACTGGTTTGACAAAAAATTTATTTGCCTTTAAATGTGCTCTGTGAAATTCCAACAGCCTTAGTCAAGAACCTGCTTGTACTATCTAAAAAAAAGGTATTTTAATTTAGTATGGTTGTCTCTTACTGTAAATGAAGCCCATTGCTGGGAGGACAAAATGAATTGTGTGTGTATATATGCTGGAGAAAACATGGAAAGTACTATTTTTGTTAATCTGAAAAAACAAGTGAGCCATTACTTTTTGTTTATTGTACCTCCTGCCTCCAGTGTTTTCTTCTTATGATATAAAAGCACACTGGTGCAGGAAACAGGCTAAATTAAATTGTTGCACATAAATACTTCACATACAAACATCCAAAGCTACAATCATATATAGTTTCAGTTGGAAGAAAAAAAAATCACATTTTTTTTTTTTCAGAGGGGCAAACTTCACTGCATCCCTCATGTTTGTATTGGAGTATGTGTTAGAAGTTAGGGGCATGCTAACATCATGGCAGCATAACTGGAGAGATACGAAAAAAAATGTAGTAACCTTGAACTCCTGCTGGTGTTCTAACAAAAGTAGTGGTGTCAATGATTTCCAGATCAAACTTTAGTATACAAGTTGCATTTCATCAGATGTGACACATAACCTGTCAACTGTCCAGATTTTTGCCTTATATTGTTGGCTTGTTCCTCATAAAATTTGTTTTTTTCTTGGTAATCACTGAAAATTGAAGTCACTGAATGACAGACATCTGAGTTTCAGACTTCATACCTTCAGAAAATGCACGTTAATGCAAAACCTGTTTATAGTAGCCACTCTCTAAGTTTATAAGAGCAATGTTTCAGATTTGTCCCCTGTTATTTTTGGCTTTACCCAAATTTCTTGCACACCTTCAGGTTGATAGGTATGGTAAAGAGTAATGAAGTGTGACTTTATTCTCTTCTAACTCAATCACTTGTAGGGAAGCAATAAGCAAAGTGACTTCAGCTCCCTGACAATATGCAAAATCATTTGTGATTAGCTCAGAAAACTACCACAAATGAGTGAAACTCTGGGCATACAAACAGCCTTGTGAAACAAAAGAAAAAATTTCTGGACATGGAGCAAGCCTCCTGCACCCTTCATCACCCCAATACTTGTATACCAATTCTGAGGTCATACCATCATGGGGAATATGAAAATCTCTGACAGGCTAGCAAGTCTACCTTCCAGGGAAAAGCCTGGCTGTTGCACACTAGGTGATAGTCGATCATTAGTGTTTTGCAAATTAGCTTGCCCCTTCACTTCATATAGGTAAGCTGTGCTCCATTTTATATAGGTAAGCTGTGCGCCATTTAACCCATTTCAGGTTTTTTTTACCCTATTAAGCTGTGAGCCACTACTGAAAGCAGGAATTGGACTGCATCTTGTCAATTACCACACTTAAAAAAATGTTTTATATATATATATATATATATATATATATAACTATTATTAGCAATAAAATGGAATATCCCCCCCACTGTAGTGCACCCTGGAGTTAGAATATATATTAGGTGTGGGGCAGAGCCCCACATTGGGTGGTTTGAAATTCATTCATTTCATATGATATTCTTAGTGATACCGTATATATTCCCTATAGTAGTAGTGGGTATTTCCTGGAGTTCATTTCCATGTGGGGGGGGCCTGGCTCCCACACCCCCATTATATATATTCTAACTCCAGGGTCGCACAACAGTGGGGGGGGATTCCATATATTTTTTTTGCATACTTATCAGTGAAAAGAAACTTGAAGTGAAATGAAGGTTCAGTCAGTGAATGACCCCAAATGGGTGGGTGTGAAATGATATATATATATATATATTGGTCTAGTGAATTAGCTCAAAGTCACATATGAGCCAACTGGGAAATTGTGAATGGAATACACCAAAATCTGACTTACATGAAAGCCAACAACAACAAGCCATGAAACATCAAAAATTAGATAGGTGGATTAACCCACTGTTTCCCAAGTCCCACACTATAAAACCAAAATCACCGTACTGTGAAAGCACACCATTTACCTATGCAAGATAATGTAGAACATCACACTGTGAAAAACAGTCAATAATCACGCCTCAACTCAACTTGATATGTTAATCCCCCAATTACTTCTGTAACAGAGCGGCTATAGCCCTAACATAATCCACAGTGTCATATTCCCCCTTATTTTCAAATACAGTTTGGAACTGCTTCTGTCTTCTGAGTAAGCAAAGTTTTCTAGGAAACGGAGGGCAAGCTGCACACTTCCGGGGTCTGATTTCATCTACCACATTTTGCTCTCTCACAATTGCACTGATAACAGTTAGTGTATGACACACTGCTTACGTCTCTACTTCCTTGGGCTCCCCAGAATGGTTATGAGCATCAGACTTCATTAATTCTTCACCTGTATTGACTATCTCTGTGATTGTCTTGCCTTTGCACAATGCAGATCTCTTATATCTGCAACACCAATACTTACGGGTTTTCCCCATTTTTTCCAAAATGTAAATATACCCTTCAATTATTAGTACATCTTTACCCTTCTGAGATTTACTGGTTTTGTACATTTCACCCAGTACACCGGGGCACTCCTGTCATCACTTGTTTGGAGGATTGTGCCTCCATTCAGCCATTGTTCACTGCAGTAGTTAAGTACAACTTCCGTGTAAACCTGAGATGTATTTACTGGAAATAGCCAGTTAATATTCATGAGTCCAACCAGCAGCATAACACTTTAGCTAATCTTTTGGTCAGTTGGTTGGTTGATTGGTTGAACCAATCTTCAACCCCCTTGGCCACTCCTGCTGGAAACTATTAGAAAAACATAATACCGTACCCTTTTTCTTGTGTTATGCAGCTCAAAAATTTACTTTTTTCAGCTTCTGTTGGCGACTTGCTCACAAGATACTGCTCAGAACAGATCACTTTTTCAACAATTAAAAAAAATTATTTAAATTACTTGAAATAACACTGGTCAGCTAGCTTCATCTAATTTGAACATACATAGAATGCACAGTATAGTGTAATGTATTTGTTTTCAGCACAATGACTGCAATTATATTAAATCATTTTTTAAGTTTTTATTTTTTGTCTTCCAAGAGATACGTTCGGTACATTTTACAAAGACATTAATGGCATTTTAACAACTGTGACATTTTAAGACCAAATGCTTTCTTTATCCTATGAAGACATGGAAGGACTGGGTAAGCAAAAAGATGAATGGTATTCTTAAGAAAGAACTATCAGAAGATTAAACCAATAAAAAGCGTTATACACAATACTGCACTGTTCTTATATAACCTCCTTGTTTTGTAATCTGAGTTGTACTATACACACTTGGCTGATTATGTGCTGTTTTAAAATGTGCACATTCATTACCATTTTGTTACTTTACGCTGTAGGAGTAAAATATATGACATTTTTGCATTTTTTTTTTCTTTACTGGACATTTTGATTCTGTAACTTTCTGCTACAGTTGTTTCCATCCATTCCTAAGCAGAACCTACTTCTACAGTGACAAGGAAGGGATTGACTAGAGGCTGCTGTAAAGAGAAGGAGAACAGGATGGGGAGAGTTCAGCAACAACCCAACTACATGACTAGACAAAAATCTATAAAATCAAACACCACTGAAAATTAATTTCATGAAATGCACAATCCTCCAAACAAGTGATGACTGCTGATCTCAGTCATTCACACAAATGCAGCTTTAAATTTTCCATTAAGAAAACACACACATACACACACACACACACACACACACACACACACACACACACACACACACACACACACACACGCAGCATACGTGTTATCTGGACATGTATTCTCCACTCCCATTTAGTAATAAATATTAGGTCTAAGACTGCTATATTAAATACAAGAGGAATCAATGAACCTAGTATGCAGAAAGACACAGCTCATATCCTCAGGTATCAACCAATAACCAGCAAATACAAAGCCAAGTTATTTCAGTTTATAATTAATTAAGCATCTAAACACCCATCCCACACAGTACTGTTTTTACATATAGCACCACCAGTTTCATTTGTCACTTTAGATACATTCATGCAACACAATGAATCAATGTCTCCTAATATTAATCCCACCACCACCCATGTGTACCAAACAAAAGAATCAGTCAGCACAAGTGTACTTCCTACACAGTAGTTCATTAATCTGGTATCTAAACATTCCTTTCATTCTTCACTAATCAGACATAGCCATACATTAGAACCCAATAAAAACTACATTCTGGCAAACTCTGTTGAGTCAGTATTATTAGGTAAACCTAATCTGGCTGAACGTGAGTCGATGGATGTCTGTGGTCTCTGGAGTTAACATGCACTATGTATTAACAGACAAATCTGAAACTTACCAGGGAAAAAGTAGTAATACTGGAAAGGGGGAGGGAGGGAAAAATGAAAACGAAATTAGAAATCACGTCTTACTTTTATGAGGCTTAGCCTGTCATGCTACAGAGGTGGGAAAAGCAAGAAACAAAAAAAGAAAAGAAAAAAAGGCAAGTTAAAGTAGACAAAATGAACAGAGTGCAGGCTAAAACTGAACAACAGAAATCTAATATGCTTACACAAAAGGCAAATGCAAAAACAATAAAAACACAGTCAATGCAAGGTCATATGATAGACTGATAAATCAAGGCAAATTAAAACATTTGTTTTCTGTCTTCAAGGACAAAGTCCTCCTTAAATGGGTTTTTTTTTTCTAACTACAGGAGATTCAGTATTTCACAGGTCATGTGTGACTACAACAGGGTGCTTTTAGCTGAGCTCTATTCTCACCACATTGCAGTGCCAATGTTCCTTTCTTATCTCAGTCACAAGAAGCTGTACTTCAGTCTGACTACGAACAAATAAAGCTGTGTTCAGTTCCCACTGCATCATCATATCATGGCAAGGTGCCACATGGTTCCAAATCCACTACAGTAGAGCTTCACCATTTTCCACTCACAATGAAAAATAATTATTACCATGTTCTAGTTCTTCTGCACCAGAGTAATATGCCACATGTTCTAACCTCAATACAGAAAACTCTCATGATCATTCCTACTGCAGCAGAGATAGAACCATATTCAAAATTATTAAAAGTAAGGCTGACTATGGCTGTAGGTATGAAAAAAAACATACACCAAACACAGAAACAAGGAGGAGGATTCTAAAAAAAAACATTTATTATTCAAAACTGGTTAAACATGCTGCATGCTATGGCTTAACCACCCAATATTCAGATCTCATTCCACCAGTGCCATTATGTTCATATCACACTACAGCACACTGTAACCAGGTTCTAATCCCACTGTATCCAAGTGCCATTGTCATCACTCACTACAGAAAGGTGCTACTTGCATTCTAGTCAGACATACCTCCATCTGACCCCGATTTCACACAATGTCCCAGATAGTGTCTCATATTTTTGTTGTGTCCTAAAAGTTTTGATTTTTCCTGGTAAATCACTGAGGATTGCATTCAGTCAAAAATGCAAGTCATTAGAGTTTCATGTTTAAAATGTTCCTGATGTTCGGCCTTTGTTGCACCATTATTTTTGGCTTTATCCAGAAACCCTAAATAAATAGGATAAAAAAAATCCCTAGATTTTAGAGAGCAAGGAGAAAGCCCACACACAGTCTCTAATGAAGCCAAATATTATTACTGCATACCTCAAACTCTTAGTGCAAGAAATCTGGACAAAGCCTAAAACAATGAGGGAACAAGGGCCCACAAATAAGAACATATTGTAAACATTGCTCTTACATACTAAGAAAGCTACCAGAATAATAGGTTTTGTGCTGTTATGCATTTTTGAAGGATATAAAAACTGAAACTCAAATGTGTATCATTATTTATTGACGTCCATGCTCATTTGTTTGCCAGAAAAAACACACATTTTATAACAAATGTACCAAAAGTATTAGGCAAAGATCTGGACAGTTATGAGTTATGCCACTGTGTACCATTACAAATGAAGATTAAATGACACAAGCTTCTACTGAGGCATCATGCAGCAATGCTATGGATACCTATATAGTGTAGTTACTCAGTTGGTTTTAAACTCTAATAGTACTCGGACATGGAATTTTCTACCTGCATCCCTTGGTAAATTATTAACTAACCTTGCTGTGATATTGGAATAATTACTACTCCAATCTGCGTGTATTTTTTGCAACATTAAAGAGAGGGGCATCTATGGCAAATTATCGGACCTGGCAATTATATGTAAAGGAGGGGGGAGGTGGCTGTGTTTTTCCTTGTTTTTGAAAAGTGGGATAACAGATAAGTAACTGGTGAATTCTCAGTGTTAAAGCATTTATACCTCAACTGGTAAGTGAAGAGTAACCTTTTATTTGGCCATCTGATCATAATTGTCTACTTTCTTCACTCTGTGAGACATGCTGGAGGCAACAGGGCTAGAAAGGGGCTGTAGATCAGAGTGTATGTGCCATAACTTTAAGAAGCATATTAAGGACTGAAAGTGCACATATAAATAGTGGACATGTACTATTCATACTGGCATTTTGAGAGTGCAGCCAGAGAGTGAGCATGTATGATTGCAATAGCTAGTTTGTATATAAGTTACTTAAGTTAAAGTTGGTAAACTTCTATCGTGATGTGTTTGTTTATGATAAAGCTGCTTGAACAGCACCCACAAAGACTCTTCTATTGTATCCAGAGTAGGAGAGCGATATGGTGTCAGAACCAGGATTCCAGAGACTGATATTTGGAGCCATGAGGTGCAGAGATGACAATGAAGGTAAACTAAGAGAAACGAGCATGAAAAAGATCCAGAAAAGAACCAAAGGTAATGAGAACTTAAGCAAACAGCTTATTTTATAAAAAAAGATAAAACGGAGGGTTATAAAGGCACAAACTACATTATTAAACAAGCGGGTGGCACAAAAGGTTTATTAATTAAGCAAAATGTTTAAGACTAAGATATTTGATGAAATGATTATCAGAAAAGCAAAACGAGTGTGTTTAAAGCAAAACGAGTATGTTTAAAGCAAAGCGAGTGTGTTTGAGGCAAAAGGGTCATGTTTAGAATAAAATGAGCACAAGAAAAGTACAATGGGCACGAAAAGAGATTAAATGACCAAAACAAATATAATAAGGGCAAAAAGGGTGCATTAAATGTAAACAAAGCAAAGCGACTACATGTTTTTTGGTAAAGTGCTGTGTTTTGGCATAACTACAACTTCATAATGTATCAAAGGCATAACTAGAGTTATTCGAATTATCTCAAAGTATGTAAAAGTGCTTACAATGTGTGCTTATTACTGTGCATGTACTCTGAAGAGTTTATTTGTGTGCAAATTGCAACTATTTCATGAAGTACAGTCAAGGTGTAGCCATTTCAAAAAAGTCTTTTATTGGGTCATTACAGAGGGTTTCTTGCACTGTAAAGAATTGCTTAGCAAGGTACCGCCATTTGGGGGAAATTTCAGTGTGCTGTGTACTGTTTATTCGCAAAGTGCAATTACTTTGAAATGTTTCTGACTCTCAGCTTCTTTTGCTCAGTTCATTTGCATTGTGCAGTTACTTGAAATGTTTCTTAAACTGATGAGGTGATTTTTTGCAATTCAGTAATTTCAAAGAGTATTACAGGGTCCGAGAGACTTATTTTGCAAAATTCAATTATTCAGAGGCTTGTTGTGCTATTGGGCAAAGTTACAAATATTGGCATAAATTTTTGGCATGAGTGTATGTGTATGTGTTCGTGCATATTTGCAAATCCTTCACTGGTATGTGTTAATATAACAGATTTCAAAAGCCCTTACCACTTGTATTTGATCACAATATTGCAGAGAATTGGAGAATATTTGAGCAAGAGTATGATATTTTTATACAAGCAGCTTATTCAGACAAAGATGCATGCACCAGGGCATTCATTCTGCTAAACCAACCCAAGACAGAGGCCACTGAAAGAGAGCATTCATTTGTGTATGCACCAGAAGTACATGAGGGAGAAGGTGAAAATTGTCATATTGTTGTACAGGCTGAAACAAGGGAAGACCCCAAGTATTTGCAGCACAAATTCATGGAAATGTGTACCCCCCCCCCCCGACAAATACTACATTAGAGAGGCATTTGTTTTACATAACAGATCGGAAACCAGGGGAAACTTTTGCAGCTTATATAACTGACTTGAGAAACACAGCAAAAATATGTTGATTTGGTGACTTAAAAGATGAGTTAATAAAAACACAGGCTTGTGTGTGGTATTAATAGTGCTACTGTAAGAACGATTTTGCTTTATGAGAGTGATTTAACATTGAGTAAAGCCATAGAGATTTGTCAAATCCATGAAGTTGCAGAAAACGCCAAGTATGATTGCAAGTGACAACAGCGTAGTTTTGTCAGGCTTCAGAGCAAATGTAGATAGCATGCAACACATGGCAAACAGAAGCAGGCCTAAGCACATGGCAGCCACAGCCCCTGCTGGCTCACCAGGGAAACAGTACAGTTGTGTACCTACCATAAATGTAGATGTTCTAGTGTATTCACTGTTGCAGTCATTACTCTTGGGTTATCCTGCTGGCAGGCTACCCGCAGTTGGCCTGAATTCCAAAGTCCTGGTCTGGCGTCGGTTGCTGTCTCCTCTTCCCTGACATCAGTGCACCAGGGGTATAAAAGATGCAGCTGACGCCATTTTCTTCAGGTTTTTCTTGCCCCAGATGTCAGGTGCCCCCAAAAGTGTAGTCCCAACCTATGTGGTGTATTTGCTTGTAGATGAAGGAAATGTTTCTTTATTGCATGTATGTTTATTTGCATTATATATTTAACCTACCCTTTTGGGGGCACCTGACATCTGGGGCAAGAAAAACTGAAGAAAATGGCGTCGGCTGCATCTTTTATACCCCTGGCGCACTGACGTCAGGGAAGAGGTGACAGCAACCGACGCTGGACCAGGACTTTGGAATTCAGGCCGACTGCGGGTAGCCTGCCAGCAGGATAACCCAAGAGTAATGACTGCAACAGTGAAACACGATGAACATCTGGGAGTTTTCCAGTAAGTTCTAAGACTAGTTCAGTTAAAGGAGCATGCTCAGTACAGTACAAACGTGAATTAGCAAAACCCAAGTCCAGCTTTATTGTTAACTGTCACAACTGTGGTGCTAATCATGAATCTAAAAGAAAGAAGTGCTTAGCATTTGGTCAGCAATGCCACAAGTGTAAAAAATGGAACCATTTTCAAAAATTTTGCAACTCAAGTAAACCCCACACAGTTGTATAGAAGGGTCACTCAAAAAAGCAAATTGATGAAGTAGGGTTGCAGCAGTCTACTTTCTACATAGATGGTGTATCAGTAATTGGTGAAAGAGTTGATCCAGTGAATTTGTTGGCAAAGAGTGAAGTGTTTTGTACTGTCCAGATCAATGGTAAATCCATAGAGCTTAAAGTAGACATTGGTTAAAAGTGTAATGTCATATCAGCAGACACATTTGCTAAAGTAAGAAGTAATGAGCAACTCAATGTGGCCGGTAGTGCGGAACTTGTTGCTTATGGAGATGAAGAAATTCAAACCAAAGGCTCAGTGATGCTGTCATGTTTTTTGGCTAAGAACTGTTACAACTTGTTATTCTATGTAGTTCAAAGACCTATGCAGTCATTATTGGGTCTCAGAGACAGTCTGAGAATGAATTTGCTTTCTTTTACCAAAAAAGTTCATCACATAAGTGCATATCCTAGTTCCAATTTTTCTGAAGCTATTTTCTCAGAATATGCTGATGTTTTCAATGACAAGTTGGGTAAACTTTCCGTTGTGTATTCCATGAAGTCAGACCCTGAGGTCACTCTAGTCAGATCAGCAAGAAAAGTTCAGATAGCTAAGCAGGATAAAGTCAAGGCTCAGTTGGATAAAATGGTACAGCAAGGTGTAATTTGTCCAGTTACAGAACCAACTGAATGGGTGTCGTCCATGGTAGTAGCTCACAAAAGAGGCTCAGATGAAATCAGAATATGTATGGACCCAAGAGATCTGAGCAAAGCATTGAAGAGACTACATCATCCATTGCGTACAGTTGAGGAGGTAGCAGCTCTAATACCAGACGCCACTGTTTTTTCTGTCTTGGATGCAAAATTTTAATTTTGGCAAGTGATGTTTGATCGCAAATCCTCATTACTAACCATTTTTGGTGCCCCGTTTGGCATATACAGATTCCTAAGGATGCCATTTGGAATAAATTCTGCAAGTGAAGTCTTCCAGCATGCAATGGAGCAAATCTTTTCAGGTTATCCTTGTAACATAATAGATGATTTATTGGTTAGAGGCAATGGTGAGACAGAGCATGAAAGAAACCTAAAGAGACTTCTAGATAGAGCACGTAAAGTAAACCTAAAGCTCAATCCTCTAAAGTACAAATTCATACTACCAGAAGTTACATATGTAGTTAATTTATTTACCAGTACTGGCTTGAGACCAGACGCGACCAAGCAAACAGCTATTCTTGAGATAATATTTAAGCTCTACAGTGCTTCCTAGGCATGGTCAACTATTTAGGCAAGTTTATACCAAACTTCAGTGAGTTGACAGCACCTTCAAGAGAGCTGACACACAAAAATGTTACATGGCCTTGGCTGGAACAGCACCAGAAGACATTTGAAGACCATAAGCAGAAAATTGATGTCCCACCTACATTAAGATACTATAATGTCAATAAAACAGTCACTCTTTCCTGTGATGATTCATAATTTGGTCTTGGCGGAGTTATTCTTCATGAGGGTAGACCAGTAACCTATGCATCTGGAACAATTACTCAAACTGAAATGCAATATGCTCAAACTGTGAAAGAACTTTTGGCAATAATATTTGCATGTTCAAAGTTTCGTGATTATATCTATGGTCAAGCTATTCAGAATGAAACTGCTCACCAACCTCTAGTTACTATTCTGAAGAAGCCTATGCATTCAGCTCCAGCGAGATTACAAAGAATGATGCTCAAATTGCAAAAGTACTACTTCAAAATGGTCTATACAAAAGGCAAACTACTTTATGTCTGATACCTTATCCAGATTGCCCAGAAATAGAAAAGAACAGCCTGACACAGAGAATTTTTACTTTGACGTGATGGCAATGTGTAATTTCTCTACTACTAGACTAGATGAGCTGAGAGATCATAAAAAGACTGATCCAATTTTGCAAAAGCTCAACCACTACATTAATGTTGGATGTCCATCAAAGCAATCTAGTGTACCACCTGAAGTGAAAACCTATTTTCCTTACAGATATGAGATGTTGATAGAAAATGGCATTATTTTCAAAGGTCCTAAAATTGTTGTTCCTGCTTCCTTACAACGCAAATATATCCAGATTTTGCATCGTGGTCACCCAGGTTCCACATCTACTAAGAGAAGGCCGAGAGAACTAGTATTTTGGCCTTCATTACTGAAAGACATTGATAAAGTACTTTCTTCTTGTTCAGTATGCAATAGTACTAAAACGCAACCTGAACTACCTTGGTTAACAGTAGCCAATGATATCTTCGAGTGGGACAATCAACACTACTTAGTATTGGTAGACTCTTATTCAAACTGGTTTGAGATTGACTTACTACCTAATCTATCTAGCATCCACTACTGTTATTACTAAGTTGAAACATCTTTTCTCAGTCTATGGTAGTCCATACAAAGTTATTTCTGACAATGGGACTCAATTTACTAGTCAGTTATTTCAGAAATCTGGAAGAGAATGGGACTTTGTACATGTTACTAGCAGTCCTGAATATCCACAGTCAAATGGATGTGCAGTGCAGAGTGCAAAGCAATTACTTGAAAGGTCAAAGTGTGACAATACTGATGTCTTTTTGAATTTACTTAATCTCAGAAACATACTCAGTGACAATATACTTGGCTCACCTGCTCAAAGACTTCTATCCAGGCATACCAGAATGACGCTCCCTATTAGTTCCACATTATTGAGGCCTAAAGCTAAGAACAACAGAACCATCAAAGCCCAGTTATTCAAGAAGCATTCTATCCAGAAGTCCATTTATGATAAATCGAGCAGATTTCTGCAAGCATTAAAAGAAGGAGAGACAGTGAGGATACAAATGGTGAAAGGTTTTGACCGGATTGGACAAGTTACAGGTATATGTACCGAACCAAGATCCTACTTTGTAGAATCCGAGGGTGTGGAGTACAGGAGAAATTGAAGACATAATCTTCCTGTACCAGAATCATTATCACAACATTGTTTCTGTGATACCGACTCTAGATCTCAGAGCAAGTCAGACATTGTTCCCATCCCAGAACGTGTCTTAACTTCTACTTCCATTCCTCAGGATGTTCCAGATATTCCCAAGGTTGAACATTCCGTAGAGACAGTTCCAGTTGCTAAATCTAATTCTCAGTTTTATGTCACACGATTTGGTCGTATTTCTAGGTCCAGTGTGAAATACACAGCAACATGGACTTAACTGTATATATGTACCTAGTTCTGTATAATTGAATGACAAAGAACTATTTGTATTATCTGCACACCAAATGTGATTCATAACACTGCATGGTCTAGTTCTCAAAGAGGAAAGCTGTAGATCAGAGTGTATGTGCTGTATCTTTAAGAAATATATCAAGGACTGAACATCCACATATAAATAGTAGGCACGTGCTATTCCTAGTGCCATTTTGAGAGTGCAGCCAGAGAGTGACCATGTATGATTGCAAAAGCTAGTTTGTATATAAGTTACTTAAGTTAAAAGTCAATAAACTTCTACTGTGATGTGTTTGTATATAATAAAGCTGCTAGAACATAACACATGAAGACTCTTCTATTGTAGAGCGACAGGGGCCTCAGACTAAGCACGTCAAGCATAACAGAAGACAGATACTGGAACGAGAAGAGGATAACAAATAGTGAAAAATGTAGAACGGGAGGAGAATAGTGTGAACAAGCAAAAGGTTTAGAACTGTGAAGGCAGCTGGTGATAGTCCATTCAAATGACACATGATATGATGTTCTCAACTGACAAAACAGAGCACTACAGGGCAAACGCAACCCCCTCACCTTACTTATGCACACTAGTCCTAACCCTAGCACTAGGTCTAACCCTAACTCCACCCTAACCACAACCCTATCCCTAACACCACACACAAATAACCTCAGTCCTACCATCCACATATACACACACACACACACACACACACACACACACACACACACACACACACACGCACACAGTGTACACTCAGAATACTGAAAATAAGGTGTTCTAAATGCACTCACAGTTATTCAAATGTGAGGTTTCAAACTCAACATTCTGTATTCAAGACAACAGATTATGACCTACTGTCAGGGTCCCATGTACACCAGGCAGAGGCAAACGAAATATTTGGATGACCAGTGGATGCCCAGGGTGCAGACAACAGTAAACTATGTATCCAGTATGTAAGCAGCAGAGCAAGCAATGGAACAACTCTTTTAATACGTCTAGGTTGAACAGCAATGGCAGGGTGTACACAGACTGACAACATACCTATGGGTACTTGGACATAGCATTGTACACCATTAGGGTGTACAGATGGGGTTGGCTAGACTGTGTAGCCATTATGTTAAAGGTGCCATGGACACACGGGCATATTTCTGCAGTCATCAAGACTCACAATAAAGGTAGTCCATGCAGCAGAATATGTATAAAGGTATACACTAAGGCAGTGGGCATCTGGACAGCAGAAGATGTCTCTGTCCATATAGGGCATAAATAAAAAAGCCATGAGAGCACTATCCTACAGTAAGACAAGACATACAGCTGGCATGCAATGAGCAAGTGTGTTCACTTAGCTGTGAGTCATGGGGGGTGTAGGGCAGACGGGCAGGTGAGAAATGCTACCACCTGAAAAAGGGCTACACAGCAGTCTACAATGACAGCATATGAGGCATAACATGGTGAATGTGGGCTCCATGCAGGAATAAGAATCATTTACAGGCCACAGGGGTGGCTTAACATTCAGCTGTCCTAAAGACACACACACACACACACACACACACACACACACACACACACACACACACACACACACACACACACACACACACACACACACACACACACAAAAACTTTCAAGTGCATGCATATATTACACATTCCTATATAGCTTTAAGTATATGTCTGCTTCCCTAATTTGCTACACACCCATACCTCTCAACTTCTCAGAGCAAGAAATCTGGACAAAGCCATAAATAATGTGGGAGGGGGGGTCAGAGGCCCCAAAACAGGGACAGTGTTTAAATATTGTTTTTACTAACTTAGAAAGTTGATAGAACAATGTGTTTTGCGTTAACATGAATTTTCTGAAGGGTATGAAGTCTGAAACTCAAATGTCTATCATTACTTTGTCATTATTTTCTGACTTCAATCCTCATGATTTGCCAAAAATCTAAAATTTTATGAGGAACTTAACAAAAATATGAGACAAAAATCTGAACATACTGCAAACACCTGTACAGTTGAGATGTATGTATACTCTATAACAGGTGGAAAACTTGCTGCTTATTGACACTGTTTCCCCTTAATCATGTTGCTGAGAGGCACAATTCAAAAAAGTATGCAAGGAGTTTGAGGTTGGCATCATGGTTAAGATATTTATATCACAGAAAAGTGGCTAGGCTTAAAATAGTTCAGAAGGGTGGCTAACCTAGTACTAACCTATGAACGTATGCTAGCATCATTATTCATTGCAGAATAAATGCTTGGATTTGCATCTCCCTGAATCTTTATATGTGTCATAATTGGCCTATAACATCAACAATCCCCTTTAGTGTGGTATGCATGACATATGGAAAATACAGCAGTAACTGCAGCTGTTATGCGTTGACTTCCTCTTGGCTGCTTTCCTTCTGCCAATGGGCACAACTCTCACTATATGTATAGAAGCATGGGTATCTTCTGTACTGGTTCTTATGTGGTAGCTCTGCCAGTATCCATGTCTATGCCAGTGATGTGCATTTGTGTCACCACATATGACACTGTCTTACTACCACAACAGAGACATACTTCTCCAATCAAAGCTATTAGCTGGAACAGTTGTGTAAAATCATACCATAACAATAGATGTCCCATTCTTCAGTATTACTGATGAAACAAATCTCCTGCCAAGGATAGCTCAATGTCTGGCCAGTATAACAAAACCTTTAGAATTTATACACATTGTACATCACACATATGCACCAAACACAAGGCATAGGGCATAAAAGTGATGTGCGGACGTACATACCTCAGAACTGAATAGCCTCAGGAAGAACAGAATGTCCCTAGTGACCAGGAGGAACTTGTGCATACAGAAGGAAGAAAAAAAAAGAAGAATCCCTGGCCAGGAAGGCAAGAAGAGTAGGGCAGTGCAGAGGTGGAAGGCAGGAGGGAGTGAATACTGCAACAGAGAACAGAAGGACATCTACTGTTATGGTAAGATTTTACACAACTGTACTACGCCTTTCCATATCACTGTTGCAGTATTCCTGACAAAAGGGAGAGTAGTAAAGATCAATAGGAAATCTGGGAGGAGGAAGGCACTGAAAAGCCCTCTAGAAACCCCTGCAGGATAGCTCTGGCTTGCTCTGGAAATAGATTCCAACTTGTAATGCTTAGTGAAAGTATGGGCAGAATAATAACCAAACAAAGAAAATACAAACTATTAAATCCAACAGGTGCCGGAACCAAGAGGTTCACACCACAAAAAAAACTGTTTATTGCACAAACCCACAAACAAATTGTACAGATAAGCGCTTTCATCATAAAAACTTAGAGACTTCATCAGATAAATACAGAAAATGAAGCTACTATTTAAAAACATGTAACAACTCGTGACTGAGTCCACCAAAAATTTTAAGGAAACATTGACCATTATATACAAAATAATTGAAAACAATATGCAAACCTTAAAAATCACCTTCATAAACTTAATAATAAAATTTTAAGATTTGGATATTCTTTTCCATTTGTGCAAATACAATTTCCTGCTAGTGGGTTTCCTGGCCTCCTACAAAACCCGAAGCACATCCTCAGAAAAGAGATGCCTAAAAGGGATCAAAATCCTATCACCCATAGTGTCAGATGAACAGTAGACAAGTGAGGATGGATAAAAGACCCTTGTCTTGTGTGAGAAGATCCATCCGGTGAGGCAACTTCTGGGGATTGCCCCTGGCCAAGTGAAAAAGAAGGGGGATCCAATGCTGTCTGGGCTAAAAGGGAATCACCAGCAAGATTCTGGGGGGAGTCCTGCTTGATCTTATGCAGGACCCTTGGTATTAGGGGAAGGGGAGGGAAGGTGTACAGAAACATCTCCTTCCAAGGAAAAGACCTTCCAAGCCAGAGGACAGGGGACTCTGGAACAGAATACAGGAAGTTGTCTGCTCAGAAGGAAGTCAAAAAGATTTACCTGAGGAATACCCCAATAATGGGTAATGTCCAGAAACACATCTCAGTGTGAAGCATCCATTCATGAGCCTGTGTGCTACACCTGCTCAGACAGTCTGTCACTACATTCTGCTGTGAAGGAATATAGACAGCCTGAAGAGTCACCTGGTACTGGACAGATAGATCCCAGACCTGAAGTATGAACCTGCAAAGAAGGTAGGACTGCATACCTCCTTACATGTTTACATACCATATCCCTGTGGTATTGTCTGTGAAAACTTTGAGGGGCCCTGGGAGAAAGAGAGAATAAAAAGCAGAGCTCTCATCTCTTTGACTTTGATGTGATCTAACCTCTGATGGAGTACACAAAGACCCTGGACACTGAGAAAACTGAAGGGAACCCCCCCCCCCCAATCCGAGGCATCCTTGAGATGGAACTGGATGTTGGAAAGGAAGCCCTTGGTTAAGAGAAAGCTGATGAATCCACTACTGAAGCTCGAGCTTGAGACAGGGAAGGAATGGAACTAGGAAATCCAGAGGATGACAGTGTTGAAGCTACACGGACTTGAGGTACCACTGGAGTTTTCTTATATAGAACCTGGCTTAAGGCAGCATAGGAATGGTAGAAGGCATGAACACTAGAACGCTGTGAAAACTCCTGGCTGTGACTGAATCCAGAGGAAGAAGGGACTGAAAAAGGCAATGTCAGACAGCCTTGGGTGGTGGCAGGGACACCAGCATGAAAATGGTCTGGATCCCGCAAATGAGGAAAAACATGATCCTGTGAGGGAACTAGGACTGATTTTTGAAAGTTTATGGTAAACCCCAGACTTTGTTGCAGACAAATAGTAAACTGAATGTCCTGAAGCAGAACCTCTGGGAATGAAGCCTAGATGAGCAGATCTTCTGCATATGGAAAGATCTGAACTTTTCTCTTCCTGCAAAAGGCAATGACAGGAGCAAAGCATTTGGTGAATACCCTTGGGGCAGTAGAGAGGTCAAAAGGCAAAGCAAAGAACTGAAATTTCAAGGAAACAGGGATGGATAGGGATGTGAAGGTAGGCATCTTTGGGGTCCAGAGATACCAGGAAAGCCTAGGGAAGAAGAAGCGGGAACAAGGTTTGAAGGGACAACATCTGAAAGGAGGAGACCTTTAGAAAGGTAGTGGGATAAGAAGGGTCCAGAAAGTCTCGAGGTGCCTTCCTTCCTGGGGACCAGAAACATCCAGGAATAAAACCCTTCCCTTCCTCGGTAGGGGGCACAACTTGAATTGCACCTGGGTCAGAAGAGTCAGAAGCACCTCTGGAAAGAAACAAAGCTGTTCCTGAAGAAGCTGTGGGATACCTAGAAATGGGGAAGGGATTTTCATATCATGAAATATTCCAGGTGGATGATGGACAAAGCCCAAGAGTCTTGAGTGGCCCATAACCAATTGGAAGGGAGAGGGAAAGATGAAGGGACAAGGGAACCTGACCAAGGGAAAGAGGAAGCAAACTATTAGTTGGAACCCTATCCTGAAAAGGAGGAGTATGAGTAGACTTAGCTGGAGGTAGTTGCCTAAAGCCCGTTTTACACTTGGGTGGAGGGTGAGACTGTCTGTGAACTAAAGCAGATTTGGAGGGATAATTCCTCTGAAACTTAGGGATGGGAGAAAAAATCCTTTGCCTTTGCCCTGGGGGGACTTAAGAAGTTCAGCAGCAGCATATCCAAAAAGGTTTATATTATCAAGAGGTGCCTCCAGCAATTTAGCTTGAATGTCATCAGGTAAGGGCTGAAGACAAAGCCAAGAGTAACACTACAAAACAGAACCAAATACAGCAGCCCTAGAAGAAACATCAGCTGCATAACTACACTTATTAGAATGTCAAGCCATTTGAGAGGTACAACCCAAAAAGGAAAGGGATGAGGCCTTCCCTTCAGAATCAGGACCGTCAGAAAATACTGAGATGCTTGAGAAAGAAAGGCTAAAACATACCTAGTCATACGAGTCTGGTAACTGACAGACCTAAAAGCCAAGGTGCAGCAGTATACAACTTTTTGCTTAGACGTTCAATGGCTCTACTGTCCTTGTCAGAATTAAGTAGTTTAATAGAAGGCAAAAGCTTAGAAGGTTTGTCTGAAGAGGCAGATACTGCAGAAGGATCAGTAGAAGGACATTTATACAGAAATTTACAACCATCAGGCACCCTGTAATATCTGTCAGGTTTCTTGGGGGCTGGACAGTGAGAATCAGGAATAACAGAGGCAGCAGAAAAGGCATCTAAGAGGGTGTCCAAGACTGGAGGAACAGCACAGGGTTTGGAAGACTCCAGCTGGAGGAGTTCATAATATCTCTTCTGAATACCTGAGAACAATTCCACTTGAAATATTCCATCAAATGATAAACAGTGTCCCCAAAAGAGAGTTCTTCTAAGAGATCATCCGGACTAATATAATCTTTTCATCAGACCCATAATCCAAAGGAGATGGGATCAGGGAATAGTATGCCAAAGACTCTTCCTCGGAATCCAGATCCTCATCAGATGACTCTTTCTTCCTGAACCTTTTATGAGGAGTAAATGACCAGGGAAGAGCAGGTACAGAAACTCCTTGAGGAGTCTTCAAGTTCATCAAAGCATTAAACAATGCCTGGGTAAAATCCTGCCATTCACGTTGGGAATCTTTAACAGCAGGGGAAATGTGCTTTTTTTTTTGCCTTTTCTTTTCAGGAACATCTGCCTGAAAAACCCTAGGAGGTTTGGACCCCTGATGGCAGTCTATCTACTTAGCAGGCATCTCCTAACAAAGTAGAATCTGTGGAATCCCTCTCAATCTGTCAGATATAATCAGTTGAAGTTCCCCCTCAACATCTGGAGCAGACGTTTGTAAAGCCTCCAAGGACGTGGGAGAAGTCGAACCCAAGCTGACCTCCAACAGGGTTGTGGCAGAGGAATCCAAACAACAATCAGATGATCCTCCAGGCTTTCACCAGGCTCAAGAGAGATATCCGCTGGGGATGGATAGCAGCCGAATCAGACCTGAGTTTTTGGCCTTTTTCTTGGCAGGGGGCTGACCCTCGGGACAGGAAGCTTCTGTCATAGCACCTTCAACCACCAATTTCAAACACTGTTTTTTCTAGGCAGATAAAAAAGGAGGAGCGATGACTACATAGGATCTTAGGGACAAATGTCTGGCAGATACAATACTGCGTATGGTCTTGAGAAGCACCTAAACAGAAGAGACACTGCTCATAATGATCTATATGTGAATCTGCCTCCCACATTGACATTTTCCTTTTGTAGATGACATGTAAACTCACAAAAACAAAAATAGAAGAAGATAAGAAAAAAACACAATTGGGCACTTACTTGAAACATGGCTCAGTAACCAGCACAAAGGAAAGGAAGAGCATTCAGACTGTACATCACCTTTATGCCCTATGCCTTGTGTGGGGAACATACGAGTGATGTACAACGTCTATAAATTCTAAAGGCTTTGGTATACTGGCTGGATGTAGGGCTATCCTCAGCAGGAGGTCCGTTATGTCAGGAATATTGCAACAGTGATACGGAAGGACATCAGGTATGCCTTCCAGGGTCTACTTCACATCACCTAAAACCCATTTGACTGATTTTCATTTCACCAAGACCAAATCACCTAATTTTCAAAATACTGAAAACTCATTTGACTGAATCTCATTTCACCGAAAGCTTACAATACTAAATTTCAGAAGACTAAACGTTAAATCGCAGAAAAACACACTCACAACCCTAATGACTGCCTCTTTCTAGAACTTAAAAACTACTTACTTACCCTCTTTACAGAAACCGGACAATATAAAACCAAACTAAGTGGGGGGGGGCTACTCTCCCCAACTATATATATATATATATATATATATATATATATATATATATATATATATATATATGGTTCCAGGTAGAACCATATATATATATATATATATATACTAACTCCAGGATCGCATTGTAGTGGGGAAAAGGGCATATACCTTTTACTTGCCTTACAGTACTTTACACGCTGTCACTACTACTGGGAACACACAAAACATCTGCCATACTACTTTAGATACTTCCCATAAAAATGTAAAGAGACAACCCACACTTAAAAGAATCTAGGACTATTGAACGAAAGTTCAGTAGTCCGAATCCACAATGACCGAACACACTTTAATGAAAGTGCTTTCACTGAAAAAGCACTTTCGTTAAAGTGCTTTCGAAAAAAAAAAAAAAAACAATAAATTGCCCCCCTGCACTCCCCGTGTGGGGGGCTGTGCCCCCACCCCCCTATCTTTATATTCTCATTCTGAGGTCACACTACAGTTGAGAAAAGGGAATTCTCCCTTAACCACACCGTAGTGTGACCGGCACAACCAGCATACATAACCAAAAGTGCTGCTTTGGTGAACAATACTTTCGGTTATGTATGTTCAGTGATTTCTGTTTCGGCAGAAAGTGCCGTCAGGGATCTGTACAGATCCCATTTAAAAACACTACAACACTACTTTCTACATGACTATCGGTATTCTGACAGTCAGCACTGTAAGTTACAGAAATTCTTTTTATCACAAACAAGTCACAGGTGAATGGAAACCCATATCATGCCTATGGCTTACAATTCAGTGAAATGAAATTTAGTCATATGAAGTTTCAGTATTTTGAAAATTAGGTGATTTGGTCTTGGTGAAATGAAAGTCAGATAAAATGGGTTTTAGGTGATGTGAAGTAGACCCATCTTCTATCCTTAAAACAGTGATAAAAATTATCCCCCACTATTTGTTTATACTGGCCCCATTTTGCATCATTTAATTTTAATATTTAATTTATTTTAGCTAGTTAGCAAACTGCTCCTTCTTAGAACATTTTCAGACAGGAGCCAACCTACAAGGCAAGAGTAAATCCAGTATACATATTGATGTTGGACATCCCTTTCTTATCATTTATTAGTGATTGCCTTATACACTGTTTTTCTAACTACTCTGATAATATAATTTTCCCTTTGCCAAACGTCTAGATGAGCAAGATTCCCTGTGAATTCAAACCATCAGGGGAGAACAAAAGAACCTAGAAAAGCTCCTACTTGGATGGTGAACCCATGGAGCCAATTAACCAAGTAGAAAAATGTCATGGTTCTAGACTAACAAATGGCCACTGCCACTTCACTGCTGTGGTAAGCAGCAGGTCAAAATGTATTGCCTCGATCTAGGAATGCTCCTCACTGCCTGAAGGTAATATAAAAGCAATATTATGGAACTCATAAACAAACATACTTATAGCTTAGAACCTCTTAACCTAAACCAAAATGGGTTTGTTAAAGGAGGATTACACATGCTAAACCTAGAATTTTTTTTGTGAAAATCACTGTGGCATTAGATGAGGGTAAATGGGTGCACACTACCTACTATAACTTGGCAAAGTCTTCCATGCTATTCTGCATTCAGCATTAACAAATCAAACAAAATGTAGATCCCTGTGTGACCTAGTGGATAGTAAACTGGTTCACAAACAGAATGCAGTTGGTTAGGATTGGGGATACTGTCTCTCCTATAAAAGATTTGTTACTGCAACTAGGTGACTCATATTCTGAAAACTATGTAATGGCAACAAGTCTTTGTCTCTTCTATAAAATAATTGGTGAAAATAATAATTCATTCTGGAAAAGGTTACATTTGAAAGATGGATCTGGGATGCAGTAAGGGTCTCCAAGAAAGGATGTGGGAAAGAGGCCACAGAGATACGAGGCAGAGGGTGTCTGTCAGAGGAGATTGCTAGCATGGTTAATAATTTGTTTTAATCCACTGAAACAGGGGGACTGGATATGGGGCTTTGCCCCTATCTCATCAGTGATTACTTCAATTGCTCCCAGAGTTATATTTCAGAGTTAGGATAAACTGAGACAGATTCAATGACAATGGAAAGCGCTGTTTAGAGGGAACACATTTATTAGTGAAAGTTCTTAGTAAGACATGTGGATGATGACTGTGAAGGGTGCATATGGCTAAGAAATACAGCTACCAACCTGAATTTTAAAGGATAATGCAAGAATACTATCCTAAGCTGGCTTCTTGGCTACTTGAGGTCAGGGGAGGATTACAAGATGTAGGAGGCCTGGATGGGCTGCCCATAACAGACTCCTGATTAGTGATAAAGCAAGCCTTAAAAATAAATACAAGCAGATGTGGAAGCAAGAGTTGAGTTATCAGATTTGTGTGGATCACTTGAGTGTGCTAACCCACTTGGCCAAATATGTAAAAAGATCAGGGAGATATAGGTTCTTTGGTTAAAAATATTCACTTAATTATTTTAAGTTAGGCTAGTATAGTTGCATCAGATTCAGGCTGCTGGAGGCGAAGGGAATGAAAGCAGGGCACTTGGCTTCATATCTTTCTAAATTTTATCTCATCTTTAAATATTTTTGTATTCAAGTCACTTTAAGAAGTTACTGAATTACATATTGTTTTATTGTTGGTAATTTTGATTGGATGGGGATTGTTGCATGCACGTTTTTAAGTACTTATATATGGTGTTGACGCACAGTTCAGAAGTTCTGATGAAGTCTGACATTTTGAGGATGAAAGCACTCAACTCTTTTCATTTTATTTTCACTGTATTCAATAAACTGAGGTTATTACTCACTTCCGTTTGACATTTCTGTGGTGTAGTGTTCACAGTCCTTTGGAAATATTAATTGTTTTTACTACGTGTTGGATTTGTTGTTGGTTGTCTAAAATATATCCTTTCTAACAACAGTGAAAATTAGATGTAAAACAACAAAATACAAATCAAAGTAAATCTTCCTATCTACAAGCTCTTTCTTTCTTCCTACAGAGGTAAAATAAACCATAAATCAAAATAAATATTCTCTTACCAGGCAATTGCACAGTCAATCACAAAACAGCACAGCTTCTTTCAGATATGCTCTGGACATACCTATCAACCTCTTAGTGCAAGAAATCTGGACAAAGCCAAATACACTGGGGGCACAAAGGTCTAAAAATAGGGACAATTTTTAAATACTGCTTTTATAAACTTAAAAAGTTAAAAGGATAGCATGCATTTTCCGAGGGGTTTCAAGCCAGAAACTCAAACTTCTGTCATTACTTAGTGACTTTAATCCTCAATGATTTTCCAGAAAAACAAAGTATTTGAGGAAGTGACAAAAACTATGAGGCAAAAATCAGGACATTCTGAGAAAACCTGGACAGTTGAGAGGTATGGCTCTGGTCTGTCCTGTGTGTTATGGTCTTCCATTGTTTGAAATTATTCCAATGTTAGGTTTTCTTATTTATTGAAAAGTTCAATAAAGTTGTATTATTAAAAAAAATGAGACTCATTACTAGTGGGATCCTCCAAGGATTGCTACTAGGGCTGCTCTAATTATTATCCACTTCTTGGAGTTAATATTTGATTTTCAGAGTTCATAGGTATATAGTAAATACTAGGTTAGCTGCTCTTACAGGCCATTTTAAGCCTAGCCATTTTCCCTTTTTGTGATAAAAATAGCCTATCCCATTTGGTTATAGACTTGGACTTACACATCCAATGGCTGATAATTATATATTACCCCTAATGAGAATAACTGGGATCATACCATAGATAATTTGAGGGGAACCATGCATGGGATAAAACATTTAGGAGCTGCCTCTGTCCTTTAGCAGTACAGGAGGCAGTCCTGGAGTAAATTTTCTGTTTCTCATTCATAGCCCTAAGTTGCACTTGCATATGGACAGGGATGAACTTTGTTTTATATAGATGTGCAGTCTGTTCTATAGCAGAGCTCTCCTCGTGATACATACCTGTCCCTCCAAACTGTTCTGCTGATGTTGTAGAAGATGTTTGGATCCTTAGACTGAGTATTTCTGATGCCATCTGACTTGCTGATTTGTAGTAAATCCATCAGTAATGGGTCGGAGAATGGCATGTATGCCAGACATAGAGAACCTCCTAACAGCCATAGGATACTACATATAGTGACAGGGCTTTGAGATGGACATGTTGTTTAGGCCTTGTATCCTTTCAGTAAAGTGTGTCTGTGGGGGTCTTTGGCTAATCAAGTCATTGGATGACTGTAAACTTGGATCTTCCAACAGTTTTGTAAAGGACTCTCAGATCCTTTTAATGCATACAAACCAGTGGTGCCAGGACCATGGTACAACGTTAAATGCTAAAAGTTGTCATATTGGGTCCTACAGAAAATCTCAGCATCCATGCACCTGCCACAAAGGTGATAACTTCCTCAAATGTGACAAGGTTATCAGGGATCTTGGTACTTTTTAAGACCCTTTTTAAGACAACAAACTTTCCTTTGACCACCTATATCGAAAGTCATTAGAAAATCCTCAGCTAAGCTGATAACCAAAGGTACATTTGCTATGTCCACATAAGTTATCATCCCTTGTTATTCCTCTCTTTTTAGGCCCATAAACACATGATCCAGTTTTAAAAACCTCAATGTTTCCTCACAAAAAGGATCACGGGAGTGATTTCCATGAGCAATGAAGAACTCCTTAAACGTCCATCTTTCCTTTCCATCTCATACATACTCCTACACAGTTACCTTTGACTAGCCTGGAAGGCTTTACATGGGATCTATTTCAAAGTATCGAATGGCTAAATTGTCAAAACTCATATGGTCGAGAATTTAGTCTGTTGATAAGCATAAATCCAAACAACATCTGCAAGCAACACAAACAATTCCTCTGCAAGGGGTAAAGCCCCCCCCCCCGCACTACCCACATTCCCTGCTAATTATATATACCAACTCCAAGATCACACTACAGTGTTGAAAAGGGTAAATTCCCTGATCCCTGCTGTTCCACAATCTCAGTCAGAATGGTTCAACTAACTGAATTCTCGACCATATGATCTCAACTATATGGGTTTCGACAATTCGGCCATTCAATACTTTGAAACAGACCCCCTTATATGACCCAGAGGTCTGACATGCCACACAAATTTTCAAAACCTCTGACACCATGAACACCCGCACAGCAGACCTAAGCCTCCACTGCAACATAAACAGAACCTGCTGGTCGGGTACATACCTCTCTTAAATAGGGTACATTCCTTCCCCTGGAAAAGACTTATCCTTTACATCAAACAAAGTAACTCCCTTACTTTTTTAGACATAACCTAGATGAGTAGATGGGAAAATGTAAATTCTCCCTACGACAGGCCCCTTAAGCCCTTATGGAGAGGGATAAGAAGTAGTGTTTTTTGCAGTGGTTAAGTTACAAATTATCTACCCAGTCAGCTGCTATTAAAACCCATGAACTGGTGGCTGTGATAATGTTGATAGGGGTGATTATAAGCAAGAAGTCTGACACTTCAATGCATGCCTGGTATACTCAGCAAGCCCAATCGTACACCTCCTCATCAAATCATATAGAATAAACTGAAGAAACATTATTCTGTAAGCGGCCTAAGAAATCCCATATATGCATATAAAGAGGTGCAGGGTGTTAGAAAACTTCATTAGTTTCATAACCAGAAGAAACTCCTTCAGTGGCCCACTCCAGAAGCGGAGGAAATGTCTGAGTTTTTTCTAAATGGCAGCACCCCACAACCCCACAACCCCATAATGGCAGCTGATTCTCTTTAGTGAGTATCTTTTTAAACTGATTGGCAGTAAACTGAACATAGCAGATGAGAAGCTCTGAAATTTTGCTGTTGACTATATTTTTAGGCAGGTAAGAAAGCCAAGGTCAGAGATCAACCTGAGTGTGTTTCAGAGACATTTGCACGTGGCAGTGACAGAGGAAGAATATCCTTATATTTCCTCAGTTCCCTGAAGCACCACTAGGAGCTATGGGATGGAAGACAGAAGAACTGTTCTGCAGCCCAGGCAAAGGAATGAATAAATGAAGCCTTTTCATCAAGAAGTCAAAAACAGTAACTGTGACATTACCAAAAATATCATCTGGGCCCTAAAACACACATCTACTACATTGTTCTTCACTTCCTCCTTAAAATCTACATACAGCAAAACGCAGTTACCAGTACTACTTGTAACATAAAGCTCCATCATTTGAGGCAAGTTCCAGTTTTTTTATTTATTTACTCTTATTTTTTTGTAGGATCTTCATCACTGCAGCTAGCAGATACTTTTTACTTGTCAGCCTTCAGACTAAAGAGAGATAGCTGGTAAAAAGTCATGAGGCGTAAATAACTAAATGGGCTTGTTGCAGTAATTGGATGAACATAAACTTGTTTTGTAAACCCATTCAAACAACTCATTACCATCTACCTGTCTGGAGACACAAAAGCAAGTAGCAAGGGGAGATGTGCTCAGGAAAACCATCTGAAAGAAGAACCACATTTGGTTTAAGCTGGTCATTAGATCGCTCTCTTCATAACTGAGCAACAAATTGTATCAGTCTTCTTAGAGTCATCAAATAACTACATTGGGCAGGTTGGAAAAAATATAAAAGCCGGAAGAAGAAATAAGGTAGAACCCCAGACTTTAAAAGCTGGAGTAACTTCTACTGAGTGAAATGCTAGCGTTTGGTAGCACAATACAAATCAGCATGGATGGTACAGAGAACCTCCCAACAGTACCCAAATGGAAAAGTCTTTCTGTGAAGAAACAGGGCAAGTGACAGGCATATGAAAAAGACTGGCTGGAACTTAAGACACAAAATATGTGCTGATGTCACTGTATGTATATATATAAATATATATATATATATATATATATATATATATATATATATATATATATAAAATTTAATAAAGCATACTAACCCTGTCCCTAACCCTAACCCTTACCTTAAAAAAATCCATATTCTACCACTGCACAAGACCACAAGACAGGCACAGACACACTAAAATGCACCAACATACATAAACACTAAACACTAGATCAATCCGCTTTCCTAACCCTTATTCTAACCCTAACCCATGAACAGTCATGCTTGTGTGTGTGCGTGTGCGCTTGCACACACACACACACACACACACACACACACACACATCACGTTTGGTAATGGCTAATAGCACAGAATGGCTGCAGAATCTCAGAGAGCTAAAGATTAAAGCTATAAGACGTTAATCAGCTTTTATCCTGTAAACCTAGGTTTCATGCCTTTAGTCTGTACTTACTGTGCACTTCTGAGCAAGTCATATAACTTGAGACATTTGTCTCTGACTGCCCTTGAAAAGAGATCTTTGGGCATAGGTGGCCTATACTGTTAAGAAATGAATAAAAAGTAAAGTACTCATGAGCCCTACAAGTACACCTACTGCTATATAAACTTTGGTTTGCAAGCCTGGTACAGGAGAAAGATGAATGGAAAGCCTAAAGATAAATTGCATTAGTGACTTGTGATTGGATACTGAGAAACTGATGCTCAGTTCTAACAAATAATTTAGTGGCTTCATGTACAACATATGTAATGCATGACATCCCTTGGGACAATAAATTGCTATCAGCCTCTGAAAAATAATTACCTTCCCAGACAACAGCAGGGAAGGATAGACTTGCTGTGTGTGAAATGGAGGAAGTGCTTCCACTGTGATTCACCAAATAAGGTTTTTGCCTTACATCTCCAGGGTTTGTGTTTCAGTCCTGACTTCTGGAGTTTGCTTATTCACCCGGTGTCTGTAAGGGTTTATGGGTTTTCTCTGGGTATTCAGGTTTCATTACATTTCCCCAGTTCATGCTGACAGGTATGTGGATTTGTGGTGGTAGGGTGGGGGGTGGGTATAGAGATCTGTATGGTCTGTTGAATCCTGAATGACTGTCAGTCCATTTTAGAGATTTTCCATGAGTTTCTGTATACTCTGAGGATGTTATATTAAGTAGAGGGGTACAAAAGGCTTCAGCTCCAACATGAGGGTGGGGGCTTGCCTTTCTGTATATATATATATATATATATATATATATATATATATATATATATATATGTATATTATATAGTGTCAGCTGTAATGCCATTGTGGTTTATTTTGTGGTTGAAAAGGCTCTGAGAATGGTGAGTATACCACAAAAATCCGTCTGATCTAATAGTGGCATGAGCTACTAGTGCCAGTCATTGAGCTATCCCTCGTCACTGTAAACATTACACTTGCCACAAATAAGTAGCCCTGATGAAGGCACCTGATTCTCGTGCACTGAAGCATTTGTGAATGCATGTTTTCCTTATTTGCAGCCCAGGAAAAAGAAGCAGACGAGACTAGAAGTAAGTACAACTACAGGATTCTGTTTTTGCTTTTTTTTCCAACAAATGATACTTTTCCAGGTTCTGCTGCCTTATTCTTGGCAACTGAATAGGATGTCAAAGTCAAGATAATAAATCAAGCACAAGAGGAAATAGAAATGTAGCTGCCTGCTGGGGAAGTACTTGCATTACTGATTCTGTCTCATTATGAGGAACAGTCTTCATTCTGAGTCTTAAAAAGTCCATGTTTCTCCCAGTTCCATAATGAAAGGGTCTGTCATACTTTCAGTAATAATAAGCTTTTTTAAACAATATCTATGACAAATATAAACAAATACATTTAACCTGTCAGTGAGCTTCATAGCTGAAGTTGTGTGTGTTCCACATTTTGCCCGTATTTTCCAAGTTATGAGAAGTAGTGTTCCGTACCTTTGGGATGGAAGATTGAGAGCTATGTTCTGCCTTACTGTTGAACTGGCAGAAAACAGTACAAATCATCTTTCTTATATTCATCATCCAGTAGGAATAATCTGATGAAGGGAAGCAGGCAAGCAGCTATCGCCTTTGCCCATTATGATTTACTTTCTGAAGCTGTTTAAATACAGATCGAGATCAGTAAAATGGAATAAAGTTACATGTCCACTAGATGGCAACATACAGTTATCTGCACTTATTAGAGGTACAGTACAGATGATTGCTGTGAATGAATGAAATATTTTATCTAATTATTATTTTTGCCAACTGGGTCAGTTTGACCGAATGACTCTTTCACAGCAGAGACCCAGGGACATAGTATCATTATAGTTGCTACAAGAAACTACAATGCTAAACACATTTGCAGATAGAGTAACAGAGAAATTCCAATTACTAACTGTGATCACAACAGCACTTTTGGTTTAATATGCTGCTGCCTAAAATGAAGAGGTTGCAGGGTATGATATTACTTCTGAGTTAGTCATTTATCATATCATCCTAGGTTATGCATTTATCTTACAGTAATCATCCAAGTCTTTGCAAAAACATTCACAATATTATGATAGTGTGTTTGTCTGCTGCAGACAGCCTGAGACAGGGCAGATACCTGTTAGGGTCACCCTACATTTTAAGCTTCAGATTGCAGCTGTGCCATAGGTTATCTCATATGGGACAATCGACAACAGTTTAACAGAACACTAACATTGTAGGGGTCCCTTCAGTTTGCTACAGCTGTCTCAGTGTAAGTTATAAAGTTAAATCAACGTTATAGCTGGCAGCATCAGAGTCAACAGTATGTTACGGATTATACAGTTCTAGTTAGTTAAATTAAACTTAGAAAGCTGTCAGGGGTCCTAAAATACAAACAGATGTCTCCACACAATGGGACAGATAGCATGGCCAGATATCTAGATTCTACCTGAATCCAGTTAAGTAATCACTAATAATATTCAATGTTAGTGTTATTTATAAGATCAGTGGATAATTCATTGTTATTGTCATTGGATGATTATCATTTAAATTCCTGTACTGTCAGAACAAAAGCAAATTATAAAAAGCAATTGCATGTACTACGACAGCATTCAGCCTAACCTGAGCCTACCTCTACATTATAAAAAAAAATCCCACAGTGCAACGACTGCAGCCACCAGCCTGACTGTACAAGGCCATCTATATTCTGAAGGTACCTTGGCGTGGTTAAAACACAATTAGCCTACGACATCATCATTCTTACATGTAATACCCTTATGTAGGGGCTTCTCTCAAACAGGATGTGAAGTATCACTGACACCCTAACACTGAGACTGTACAAATATCCCAGGGTGCACTGCACAGTGCTGTGACAATCTACACAAATGAAGGTGTAAAGAATCACTGACACTCTGACACTGATACTGTACAAATATCCCAGGGTGCAGTGCACAGTGATCTGACAATCTACACAAATAAAGGTGCTAGATTGTTGTCATATTTCAAAATGTTTACAAGTCATGAATGATGACATTTCATGAAGTCTCTTCTTATAAAATGTAGTTGCTCTGTTTGTTTGGTTTTCTCTAGAAAATTTCACTCTTTTCTCTATTCCTGCATCTGGACTTTTAAAATTTAATAAAATAAACTAATTTTAGTTGACCTCCTCAGACAACATTTTTAAAGTATCTTCCTCCTTAGGCAAAGTTAGATTCATGAGGTCTTGGCTACTTCCTAAAAGTATGCATTGTTCATTCTACTTATGTCACCTTCATTAATAAACAATACATTCTGTCTAGTGTCACCAGTGAAGTGTGGTGTAAAAAATGCAACACTATACACTTAAAGTCTTGCTTAATATCTATATTTGCAAACGTTAACTGTCTGCAATCATACCAGTTGGTATGTAACATGAGCCTGGTGTGTCAGATGTGTAGAACACCTCTCACACTGTATAGGGTCACAGACATGAACTGTGGTTAATTCTTTTATTATACTATGATTTGTGAACAGAAGCTACATGGATGTTTGTGCATGACAGGATTATCAGTGCAACATGTTTCTGGAACAACTATGATACAAGTGGGTGGTTGACAAAAGCAGATGTGCAGAATTTATATGGCAATCTAAAGAAATGTCAGTGATAAAGCATTTTTTTTTCACAGCTGAAGCTCACCAGCCCCAAACTTCCACTGATAGAAGGAACCTTGGGGATACTTAAATGTCCAAAAATTAAAGAAAAATATAACATAATCAGTAAATATAATCATGAATTCATAAATTAGGGAAAAAACAATCAACATGCATCTCAGATGTACAGTATTTTTTTACGAAGTCTGTTTGTTTATTCTTTTATTTTTTTTCCCTCAAGAGCTGGCCAAATTTAGAGAATCCTCCTAAATCTCATGGTCCTTAAGGCCAACTATGTCTACTGGTCCTGATTCGATATTGGGGCTCAGGTAGAGGCAGAAACAATCCAAGTGCAGTGCCATACAACTTTTATGAAGAATTGTTTTTTTTTTCCTTTTTATTATATAAGAAAATGGGGTTAAACAAAGTCAGCTACGGCAGTAGTCAAGGACAGTAAGCCTGCAAGGTTTGCAAATGATAAAACAGTTTGTAAAGGAGTGGAAAATGAAACAAGTTAAAAGATAAAATTCTTGTTTATGAAATATGTAAGAACGCAGTTCATATAGTAAATCGATTGTATGCAATAAGTTCTCCAGCAGAAGCAAATAAGAGGAGAAGAGATAAAACAGTTGGATGGATGGCTGGAAGACTTACTGTGTAAATCTTGCTGAGAAAAGGTATTATGAAGGTTAAGGCAAAAACTTTATTAAGCTGTTAGAAGGTACTGTGAGGAACCTGATTAATTAAGTTGGAGCTAAGAAACTATTGAACTTAAAAAATAAAACAATCATGAGCACTCTTGTATTTCTGTCTTGCACCAAAGCATTCTTGTTTGAGTTAAATAAAGTAAATGTAGAAACGTCAGACTTCAGCCTTATGTCCCGGAAGTCATCCAAAGAAAAGAGGAATGTAAAGGAAAAAAGTGGGAAATAGAAAAGATGGACCAGGCTAAGAAGGAATACTGGTTGTCTAACAAAGAGTCTAAGACAGCAGTCGCAATATCGAAGAACAAGGCATCAGAAGCACTCTACCATCTTCTGGTAAGTGACTCAGTAGATGGCACAAAGAAACTCTTATTGAGCTGCAAGGCAAGGACAGAAGGATAAAGAACATAGTCATCAGACACCCTTCATAAGGGATGCCAGTAACAACCTGCTCACCAGTCCAAAGTACATCAAAGGCAAATGGAAGGAGTACTTCCAGCAGCATGTTAAATGGAGAAAACCCCATAGAAGCTGTACTATCCCAGGCACAGCCTGCAATAAGAGAAGAAGAGGAGCCCACTACAGAAGTAAGATGATCAGCACTAAGGAAAACGAAGTCAGGGAAAGCAGCTGGCTAAAATGAAGTCACAATGATGAAGACGTTAGGTTAGTTAGAGTAGAAATGGCTCCTAAGGGTACTCATTATAACATGGACTGAAAGATGTATCACAGATGACTGGAGAAAAAGTATTCTTGTGCCGTTATAGAAGAACAAAGGGGACATTCACAACTTCAAGTAGTATACAGGTATCAATCTCCTGTTATACTGCATGACCATGAGAGAGAGAGAGTGTGATTGATAAACAAATATGCATAGTAGTAGACAAGAGATGAGCAGTTTGGATTCAAATCAGGATGCAGCACAACTGGTCTAATATCTGCAGTAAGCCATGGTAGAAAAGAGGGTAGAAATGAGGAAACAGTCCAACTTGGCATTCCTAGATTTGAAAAAATTATATGGTAATGTCCCAAGAAACTGATTTGGGCAGTCTTGCAATAGTTTGAAGTCCCAGAAAACCTTAGAAGAATTAGTTCTGGCTCTGTACAAGAACCCAATGACACAAGTACAGACAATTTTTGAATTTGCAGAGGTATTCCAAGTGGGAGTGGGTGTGCATCTGGGTTCAACTCTTAGCTCACTGCTGTTCATACTGATGATGGATACTTTAATAAACAGGTTGGAGGAGACAAATAAACAAAACTGCTATGTGCTGATTATTTGGCGCTACAAAATTAATTTAAACATCAGCTTTAGCAAATGATAGGGAATGGGAATGCAAACTCTGAATGTACACAGGATGAAACTTGAGTAGATATAAGCCAATGGTCATGGCAGCAAACGGAGCAAATCAGATTACTCTGAGAACTGAGAAAGAGAATGGAAAACAGTGGAACAAGTTAACAGCTTCAGATATCTGGGAGATGCGACTGAAAAGAAAAGTCTGAATAAGGAAGTCAAAGCTCGAATCAGACGGGCTGCAACTAACTGGCACAAAGTGTCAGGGGTAGCGTGTGACAGAAAAATGCCAAATAATCTAAAAAGTAAGGTGTACAAAACAGTGCTGCAATGGCACTGAAACCTTGGCAGTGAAGATGCAGCAGATTAGGAAGTTTAAGGTGATGCAGATGAAGTGTTTGAGATGGATGGCAGGATGCACACTGTGGGACAGACGAAGAAATGAGGATATCAGAGTAGTAGCCAAAGTAGCCCCCAATTGCAGAGATGGTAAAGGTAAACAGATTACGGTGGGTTAGTCTCAAGTGCGGGAAAGAAGAAGACAATTTGGAAGAAACAAGAAAAGGGCAAGAAGAGATGAGGATGTCCAGCCAAGAGACAGATAGACTGCATGACAGAAAATCTGTGACAATCAGGTATGACTGTCTAAGAAAATGGCACTAAATCACGATGGTAACAGTTGGAAAAACACCGTGATCACATGTAGAAAAATGGGAAAGTGGGGTTTGATGGTAATGCCAGAAACATCCCACTTCATGAATGGATTTGGATTAAGAAAATACTCAAGTTGCTTGAAAGTACAACTCATATCTATAATGTACTGCCCTAAATACACCTAGTGAATGATGGATTAACATCTAAAACTGTAAATTATGGTAAAAACAGCTAAAAACATTAACATAAAATTTTTGTATTTCAAATATTTAGAATTGCAGAACTACATAAAGTAAGGACTAAAAGTTCAGATCTAAATCACTAAACTTTATGGAACCACAGCCCTTACTACATACAGCACAGTTTCAGTGTAACATGGATTATTGCCTCCCTAACGCTCATTCTGAGAAAACAAACTTTTGACAGAAATTAACTGATAAGCTATCTGGCTGTGATGAAATGCTCCTTGTCAATGTATAACACATTAGCCACAAGCAAATTCCATCATAAGTTTTTTCCTTGCTCTGTGTACACGGTGTCTCACCTTATAGTTCTTGGCTGAAGTGCGCCCAGACTGTGATGCTGAGTATGTACGCTGTACATTCTGCTCGGGTGTTGAGGGGGATTTGTCTGATGAATGATCTGAGCCTTTCTCCACCATATTGTCACCCTCTATAGCTTGGGGGGTTGGCGATCTTGAACGTCTGCGCACAATGGGTGAACAGGCCGGTGTGCTCCTGTTAGAGTTGCTGGCAGTGCTGATAAGAGAGAATAACAAAACTGTATTAGAACTTAACATTTTAATTTTTATTTGGATGTTTTCAGGTGTAATGCCAAAAAAAGTATCATCAAATGTGTTTTTATAAAATGTTCCTAACTGTATCTGAAAAGACTGAACAGTAGGACATTATTTAGCTACTAGCCACTAGCTTCCATAATACAATATGCAGATGACTCTATACTTATATGTGCAGCATCTACCATACAACAGCTTCAAGACATAACACAAAAGTCCTTCACTGAAATTGAAACATGGTTGTCTAACTCACAGCTTATACTTAACCCCAACAAAACTGAACTTATGATCTTTCAAACCACCACACCCTCTGATCTCCCTCCCACCTTCTGCATCACTGCTATCAATAATACAAACATTTCTCCTGAATCTCAAACAAAATTACTAGGAGTTATGACAGGTAACAAGCTGAGATTAGACTTACATTTATCACATACAATTAAGAAAGTACACAAAAACAGGAATTCCTACACAGAAATAAAATTCTAACAGATAGTTCTAGAGTAGCCATTGCCAGAACCCATCTACTTTCAACTCTCCTCTAGACCTCACCCATTCCTACCAACCTTAAGTTTAAGTATTAGTTTAAGGGTGTTCACACTTATGCAACCAGCTTATTGTACGTTTTATATTTTTTTATATTTTTCCCCTAACAGATTTGTTTGTTTTTCAATTGAATTGTACAGATTATAGATCACGTTAAAGGTGAGAAAAAAATTTAAAATGATTTGTTGTGGTCTCATTTTTTTATATCACAAAAACTTGGCATTTTAACAGGGGTGTGCAAACTTTTTATATCCACTGTATGATATCAGAAACGTACATAACAAGTTACTTTTTGAAATGTTTATTTCACTGATACTTTCTTCAATGTAGTATAATATAAATAATTTGTCTAAATTCACAACAAGCAAGGAAAGAAATACAGTTTAACAAAGAAACATTGCACATGAAATCACTCAGTTCAATGTGTCAGATACTGACTATGCCATTTTGTTATACACAGACTGCCTCAACTCAGTGCCTAATGCCACTTATAAAGACTATCTTTAAGATATGCTACTGCGAACCTTATTGTTCCATCTGTCAAAAAGGTCTCACATTTAGTCTTAAGGGTCAGGAGTAGAGAAATCACAATATAAATCTGTGGTTTTGTTTAACGCATTAATCATCACATTGAGCTTCATTAGCAAAGTCATTATAATAGTCTTCCTAGACTCGTGTCCATTTACCAGGTAAATGCACAGGATACATTGAGTGGATAAGGCCTTCTCATGTAAACACTAAACGACTGTCTCTTTATATACAATGGCCATGGTATTCCCGATATTTTAGAAACAGACAAATCTGACTGACAAAATTATCAACGACCCAGCTGTATATGATGATAGTGAAATAGAATGCTTATTTTACTGATAGTTTCAACATGTTCAAATTTCTTCAATGACTATAAAACAAATAATTTATCAAAATTCACCTTATGCAATAAACCTATGACAGTGAGTGACAGCATCAAAAATTCCTAGAATTTATTCTTAGCATTTCGTAAAGGCAACTGATATATGGTAACAGCCTACTTTCGTGCATGAAAGCTCTTTAGCAATCTTAGTGTACAGAGTGAAATGTATGACAAAACGTGATCTACTGAAATCTATCACCAGAATGACTTTATTACACTCTCTTGCCTGCACCTTTGACTCAATACTGTTATCTTGCTTATAAAAGGTACAACAGCACAGAATCTAATGTGCAGGCAACCAGTGTATTTATCATAGTTCTCGTGGAATTAAACCAAGTTCCATATGTTAAAAGAAAGCATTTCTACTTCAGTTTATACATATATTTATCTGTGTGCGTGTGTGTGTGTGTTGTGTGTGCGTATATATATATATATATATATATATATGTGTGTGTGTGTGTGTGTGTGTGTGAGCAAACAAATGATGGTCATTGAGATCAACCTTGACAGGGCAAGTTGGTAGTGATATGTCACCTAGATGACCACTTGATCTCTAGGGCTGGAGATCAATTAATTACAAGTGTGTGTCAAGCTGGTGACATTCCAGCAGTCAACAGCAACTGTCCCTCAGTTATGCCTTGCTTATGTTGCAGTGCTCCATTACTTCTTGAAGAAGAAAGTTCACCAAAACAACACACCTAAAAATAAAATATAAAATTGCTTTGTTATAACACAAAATAAAATGTAAATTATAAACTGTTGTAAAGGGTTATGATACAAAGGGTAAAGTATATTAATGTGGTATGTTGTGCAAGAAATCAAGTGCTTATACCATCTGATAAAGTGAAGGAAAGCATGACAAAGTGAGATGATTTGATTTTATTACCTAGATATCAGTTTATGAGAATAGTCTAAAGACATTTACTTCCACAGTGTATTACCAATGGTTATGCCTTAAAATATTTAACAAGTTTAAGAACCTAGGTTGTCATCGAATTGGCTATTAGCTATACTAAAACTTTAAAGTATTATAAATTGTAATGCAAAAATAAATAAATAACTGTTGTTTGCAGAAAATAAACAAGTATTCTATGCTGAACTAACACAAACAAGAGCAGTTGTTAAGATGTCACTAAAATGTTTTAAACCAAAGATATTACTAATGACAATGTGCAAGTTCTCCAGTCACAAGTCTTTTTGTTGTGTTGTTGTGTACTCTGTTTTGCATTAATGTATTTCAACTGCTTCTGATGCACTCTAAGGACACAGGCCTTTTTCCACTATTCTGCTATGCTAGCGGTGGAAGCAGATACTGACTGTTTCCATTTTTAAAGCTGAATCATTTCATAAACTTGCTTGCAGTTATAACATCTAACAAGTTTCCCAAAAGCAAAATTATTTTGGGAATTCCCATATCTATTTAAAACCCTTTTCAAAATGAAAATGTTGTTGTTGTTGTGTCTTTCGGCTTTTCCCGGTTAGGGGTCGCCACAGCGGAACTCCGGTCCGCTAATGATTGGCAGTTGTTTTTTACGTGCTGGGTTGCCGGCCCTAACGCACAACCTTCAATGAAGGTACGCCCCTTCACGCATGTCTCCACAGAAGACGCTCTAGCTGAGAATCGAACGGGACAATGTCTTGCTGTGAGGCGACAATGCTACCTAGGAACCACCACTGCGGATCAATATAATTACTTTAAAATGTCATTAGATGTTATTTTTCAGACTGAAGAAACAGAATAGCTATTAAGCAGATTATTTTGCAGACGGCTTTCACAAATTGCATTGCTCTTGAACACTTGTTGTTGTTGTGTCTTTCGGCTTTTCCTGGTTAGGGGTCACCACAGCAGAACTCCTGTCCGCTAATGATTGGCAGTAGATTTTTATGTGCCGAGTTGCCAGCCCTGATGCACAACCTTCAACGAAGGTATGCCCATTCACGCATGTCTCCAGACAGAAGACGCTCTAACTGAGAATCGAACAGGACAACGTCTTACTGTCAGACGACAATGCTACCGCAACACCACCACCGCAGTCTTGAACACTTCTTGTGTACATCTGAATTCACATTGTAATGCAGTTATCCAGCATCAGCATTATAACATCAGGCAGTGAATATTTTATAATACATAAATAATTATACAGTGTAAGAAGGAAATAATGCAAGAGTGTGGCCACAAAAAAAATAGAGATGGGAGGGTAATAAATTTAAATTCATTCATAACTTTTATAATCTTGGTTCCTTAAAGATATGGAACGGCTTAATTTTTATGTAGAAGGAAGATAGAGTGAGATGGGAAATTTTGTCCTGGTCACAATTTTTCAATATATTCCAAAGTTCATCATGTTCAAATGTCAAAAAAAGTAATATCAGATGGCTAAAGTAGCATCTAGTATGACAACTTATATAAAAGTATAATGTTTGTTTGTGTCTTTCGGCTTTTCCCGGTTAGGGGTCGCCACAGCGGAACTCCGGTCCACTGATGATTGGCAGTAGATTTTTACATGCTGGCTTGCCAGGCCTAAAGCACAACCTTCAACGAAGGAACGCCCATTCACGCATGTCGCCACACAGAAGATGCTCTAACTGAGAATCGAACGGGCAACGTCTAACTGTGAGGCGACAATGCTACCGCAACACCACCATCGCAGTCTATATAAAAGTATAATAAAAATGGAAAAAAAATATGATAGTAAACAGCATAATGGAGAAACAGGTTCATGTACAAATGAACAGAATATATTCAAATAGACTAAATAAATATTATATATAACAAGTGACAGCAGTTCATCAGGCAAACAGATGTATAAGTAGCATTCAGGAAACAAAGGCAGAAATTCACAGACAAGTGATGCAGAGGTGTGCAGAACTTAATTTCGAGTAGGTTGTTGGATGAAAAGTTAAAGAGCTAATTAGAGCAAACAATAACCTCCTTTCTTAAGAAAGACATACAGACAATGGGAGAAGCAGTTCTGGGCTGCTCCATGTTTGGAGATTACATAACAAAGGCAGGCTAATGCAATAAAGTCAATGAATGCTCATACATGCAATGTAATACAGATCTCCTGCATCTTGGTAAGAAAATAATTCAACAGCAACTTCAGCCCAAATGATAAACCAACATCCGGTGCTACCTTTTAAATAATTTATTTTCATTTTAGGGCTTTCCTCCAAACATATATAACATAAGATTTCATCAGAACTAAATAATTAACAACCACCACAGAACTTATAAAAACTTTTTTGATCATGGGACTTACTTTTTTGACATCTTTATTGAATTATCACTTAAGACATATGCAAACATAAATTTATATAGGTTCATAGTTTCATAGGTAGGTACTAGGCTATCTGCCCGAGGGCATTTATAAGCCTAGCCAGAGTGTGTCGGCTTTCGCCGCCCCATTGATTAATTAGCTGAGCCTCTGTCAAGCAGAGCCAATGAAGTGATCCCAGGGGTGTATTTTCTGTTACCCATCCACTCGTCAAGGCTTCTCTTGAAGAGTGTTAGTGAGGGGCTCTGCCTAATGTAGTTAAGAATTTTGTTCCAAAGCATGGAGAGTCTCTGTGACAGGAATCTATCCCTCCAGCATGTTCTATTTATTGTTGTGGCGAGGTTTAGCTCACTAGAGTGCATGGCTCGCAGTGACTTGGATTTCTTTAGGTGGAGCATGTCCATCAATTCTGAGTTGGACATGGCTTTGTAAGTCAGGCAGCGATCACCTCTGAGTAAGCGATATGTCACTGAGTATAGCCGGAGTTTTTTCAGTCGGGCTGCATAGGACATATGTTTGAGGCCAGTAATCCTCTTGGTGAGGTGCTTTTGTGGTCTTTCCAGCTGTTGGAAGTGTCTTGTGAGGTACATCTCAAATGGGGCATTGTACTCTATGATGGGTCTGATGAGTGACGAGTAAAGGGGCACTATAACCTCTTTATTTCTAGATGTGAACCCCTTAGTAATTAGATTGGCCATATAGAAGGATTTCCTAACTACTTTGGCAATATGATTGTCAAAGGAGAGATTACTATCTACCTGGGTCCTTAGATCTCTTATTACCTCTTCTGTATTAAGGGGGCTGCCGCCTATGTGGTAATTCGTGGGTGATTTGTTTTTCCCAAACGGGATGACTATGCATTTTTTGGCATTTAGCTTGAGGCCATGACTTTGACAGCAGGTGTCTGTCTCAGTAAGGCCTTTTTGAAGGATGTCCATGTCAGCCAGAGAGTCAATCATGGCTCCCAGTTTGCAGTCATCAGCGAACTTGGTTAGCCATAGTCCTCCTCTGTTTGCCTGTACTTCTGAGAAATATATGCCAAACAGTAGGGGTCCCAGAACCGAGCCTTGCGGGACACCACTTGTAACTGGTTTAGAGTAGGACCTGGAGCCCACTATTCTTACCTTGGGAGTTCTGTCTGTAAACCAGTTGGCAACCCATCTTGTGACGTAGGAGTTTATGTTCAGGGTGGTGAGTTTTTCTATAATACCCGAGTGAGGAATGGTGTTGACTGCCTTGGCGAGATCAAGGTAGGCTGTGTGAACCACCTTTCCCTCATCTATGGTCTTGGTGACTATCTCGAAGAAGTCAACCAGGTTTAGTAGGCATGATCTGCCCTTAACAAAGCCGAACTGGGTCGAGTCAAGTGTTTGGAGGTTCCCAATATCTTTGTTAATGAGTTCCATGATGATGCGCTCCATAGCCTTGCAGACCAGGCTAGTCAGGCTTATGAGGCGATAGTTACCAGAGTCAGTAGTGGGCCCTCCTTTGTGGAACGGAATAACCGTTGCTGTGGCCATTCTATGGGCACGTAGCCTGTGGAGAGGCTGAGGTTGAACAGCGTGTTTAGGTGGGGGGGTTAGTTCATTCTGTAGTTCGTGCAAGACGCAGCCTGAGACACCATCTGGCCCCATTGATGCTGTGTTTTTGGCTTTTGAAAGGGCTGTTTTCACCTGTGCTTCTGTGATTTCTGGGACACTACACTTTTCCGGTATTGTTGTGGGCCCTTTTGAAAGTGAGAGGGAGGTGAAATTTGCACTGAATCTATCTGCCAGGATGTTGGCAATATCAGTAGAGTCAGTATATTTTCTGCTATTTTGCACTAGCTCAGAGTATATCTGTGAATTGCCACTTAGATTCTTGACATAGCTAAAGAAGGCTTTCTGGTTATCTTTCAAATCCTTGGCTATTTTTCTTTCGAAGTTAGCCTTGGATGATTTTATGAGGGACCTTAGTTTCTTACTGATACTGATCAGGGATGTCTTTCCTTCTAGGGATTTGCTTTTTTTTTAACTAGTTTCCTCCTTTTGTTGTATAACCTCTTTATGGCAGGGGTCCACCAGACTGGTTTCCTTCTCTTAGGGGAGTGAGTCTTGGTTTTGTAAGGGATGGCACGATCCATGCATCCTTGTAGGTGCTCATAGAGTGCAATTGTAAAGGATTCTGCATCTTGGGCAGTGTTATCCTTTAGCGTGGGGGCTGTGAAACTTACCACCTCTGCCTTAAGTAAGGTGAAGTTTGCTTTTGAAAAGGTTTTCACTGTGGTTTCCTTGGTTGGGGTGGTGGTGGGGTGTGGACATCCAGGGTGATTAGTTTATGGTCTGATCTAACCAGTGATGGGTTGACCTCTGGTACGGAACACCTGTCGGCCATGTTAGTGATGACCAGGTCCAATATGTTGTGGCCTCTGGTAGGGGAGTTTACCAGCTGATCCAGGGCATTTGAGTTGATAAATTCCAGGAAGCACTGAGCCTGGGAGTTTTTACTCAAGTAGTTTTCCCAGTTAATGGTAGGGTAATTGAAATCGCTCAATATCAGGGTGTTCGGTAGGACCTTCATGTTTTCCAGTGTCTCCAGAAAGGCGGAGTGGTGGTCCTGGGTCATGGAGGGTGATCTGTAGCAGGCCACAATTTGCATTGCAGATTTGCCCGATGTTAGCTGCACATGGATGATCTCAGAGGTATCATGCTGCACCACTAACCTGGAGGTGTGGGTATCCTTGATGAAAATGGATACACCCCCTCCTTTTGTGTTTCGGTCCGTGTTCTGTGGCTGAAATGTGTGGTATGAGTTATAGCCCAGTAGTGCTGGAGTGCTCTCTAGAGCCTTGAACCAGGTTTCAGTTACTGCACAGATGTCGATGTTCTCCATACTTAGGAGTGCTTCGAGCACATGCATTTTGAGATTTAAACTCCTGGCATTGAGTAGCATAACCCTCATTTTTTTTACTTGTGCTGTTTACGGAGGTGGATTTGAATTTTGAGCCTTGCCTAAAAAAGGCACTATGGGGGCAGCCAGATCCTTGGCCAGTATTCAAAAGCCAAGGGGTGACAGGTGCAAGCCATCTCTTGTGAAGCAATGCGGCTTGTCGAGCATGTCATCCCAGGCTGACAGACACTGGATCCCCTTTGAATGACACCAGAAGCTTAGTCAATTGTTGAAATTGATCATTTTTTCTTTATACTGAGGTATCATTCTTGGTGAGGGCAGGATGCTACTCAGGGTCAGGGTCATACCCGCCTGGGCTACATGATCAGAGAGCTCTTCCATGTCTCTTTTCATGTAGTCCAGGGAGGTAGGTCTCAGATCATTCACACCAACATGAACAATGACGGAGTCATATTTCTACTTGTTCTGGAGTGACCTGAGTGCTTGTGTTATGTGGCAGATTCTGGCTCCCGACAGGCAGCTAACAGTAACCTTCTCCTTGTCCACCCTAGTGAGTGGGGCATCAGTGTGCCTGACTATTGAGTCACCTATTACTAGTGTGTTAGGTATGTTATTTCGCCTTAAGGGCTGTGATTGTGCGGCACATTGATTTTGTGTTTTATGTGTTGTCTGGTTTGTGACGGGAGGTGCAGGTTTTGTGGGTGTCTGCTTTGGAGCTCTCTGATGCTTTTGCAGGTTTTTATTTAGAGCCTCCGAGTATGATTTTGTGTATTTATGGTATTTTTTGCCAGTACTGGTTTAGTAAGTCTATGTGAGGCTGGAGGTGTGGTGCAAGTGTTAACCTTCTCCTCATGACTGTCTGTTCCAGTCTTGGGTGGAGAGACCTTAGCCTCCAGTTTGGCTGTATAATTGCATCTCTCGCATATGTTAGTGTTTTGTGGTAGGAGGAGCGGGCTATCTGTATACATGAGGCAGTTGTAACATTGCCTCAGGATACCCAGATTCACCAGCTGGACTGGAGAGTACATCTGAAGTTGCCCTTTGGTCATGCCTCAATAGTAGGGTGAGCTGCTTAGTCGCTTGGTTGGTGAGGGGTGGATAAAGAGCCTTGCCATGCTGGGCAGTCAAGTGTCTGGGTATATTAGTGCTTGCTATTAGGTCTGAGCAAGTGCTGGACTGTAGGATGCTTTTTGAGTGCTTAGGTTGACAGTTAGACTAGTTTCAAGTGAAAAACTGAAGAGGAGACTAAGTGGAGCCGGGAATAATTTAACCCTAGCTAACCAGTGCTGCCCGGCGCACAAAACCGTGTAAATGCGGTTTTTATACTACTAACTTCTGGCCTGGAACCACTCCTCCAGGAACAGATGGCTGTTCAAAGTTCCCCTCTCTCACAGGTGAACAGAGAAACTTCCCTCTATCCAAGTAAGGTATGGGCAACTCAGAAACTTGTAACACAGCCCTGAATTCAGCACTAGCCTGAAAACTGGACTATACTAGCTTAGAAAGGCGGGAAACAAGAAACATTTTTTTTTTTGAAAAGATAAGGCAAAAACAGTAAAAGTGCATGAAAAACAGCTTTAAACGACTACAAATGATCAGAAAAGGCTATCACACTTTAGTGTGTAGCCTACAACAGTTAAACAATTTAAACAAAAAAGAACTTTTTCAAACTGCAGGCAGTCAAATAAGTACAATATGTGAAAAAAAAACAAGCTTTTAAATCACAGTAAGTGCTGGAAAATCAGCGTTTAGGTGGAAAACAGTTAAGTACAGCAAGAAAATACAGAAAACTGATACTCAATCACTCCAAAGTCTCTCTTTTAAGCTAGAAGGCTTGTATCAGTTTAAGGTTTTCTAGTGCTTTCCAGTAGGTTAGTTACAGGAAAGATGGGAAACAAGCGCAGATGTGGTCTTTTAAACCAGAAAGTTGAAAGAGATGGACAACTTCCCGAATGATCAATAAACTACAATTCCTGGGCCAGGAACCACTCCTCTTGTGGTAGACAGGCTTCCTAGTACTTACCACTCCCACTGATAAGCTAGAAGGCTGCACTCTAACACAAAGGCTTGGGGGGGGCTCAGAAGCTTACAAAAGTACAGTTTTGTACCTACCATAAATGTAGATGTTCGAGTGCTAATACAGCTGCAGTCATAACAGATGGGTTTTCCTGCCGTCAGGCGGGTCCTCAGTTGGCCAAATTCCAAAGTCTAGGTCCGGCGTCAGTTGTCGTCGCTTCTTCCCTGACGTCAGTGTGACAGGGGTATAAAAGAACCAGCCAACGCCATTTTCTTCAGTTTTTCTTGCCCCAGATGTCAGGTGCCCCCAGAAGGAAGGCAATACATAAATTTATGTAATAATGCAATGCAATATAATCAAAATACAGTAGTTGCAAGCAAATACACCATAAATGAATACCCCAATCAGGTTGTATGAGGAGGTGTTGTCCAATAGGCCTGTCCCAAGAGGGGAAGGAGGGAGGGAAACCTGGACTGCAGCTGTATTAGCACTCGAACATCTACATTTATGGTAGGTACAAAACTGTACTATGTTCATCGTGCATACAGCTGCAGTCATAACAGATGGGTAGAATCCCAAAGCTAAAAAGGGGTGGTAGGCACTAGGTGGAACTAGGAGGAGCCAGGATGCCCTGCAAGACTGCAGTGGCAAAGCCTGCTCTAGTTTTGGAGTATAATGGTAGGTGGTAGTGCTTGGAGAAGGTATGCACAGAACTCCAAGTGGCTGCTTCCAAAATATCTTTGGTAGGAACTCCTCTGAGGAAAGCTGCAGAGGTAGCTGTGGCCCTTGTGGAGTGAGATCTGATGCCTGCAGGTACAGTTTTACCATGAAAAGAGTAACAAAAGTGTATGCAGTGGGCTATCCATTTTGAGATTGTCTGTTTGGAAATTGGCTTCCCTTGAGCTCCTATAGCATAGGACACAAAGAGTTGTTCTGATTTTCTGAAAGGCTTTGTTCTGTCCAAATAATAACGCAGCTGTCTGTGGATGTTCAAGGAATGTAGTAGTCTCTCCCCTTTGTTTTGAGGATTAGGGTAAAAGGTAGGCAAGTGGATAGCCTGATTCAAAGCTACCCTGGATACCACCTTTGGCATAAAGGACGGGTTGGTTCGTAAGGAAACTTTGTCCTGATGGAAAATGATGAAAGGCTGCACAGCCATGAGGGCTTGTAGTTCTGATACCCTGCGAGCTGAGGTGATAGCCAGAAGGAAGGCTGTTTTCCAGGACAAATATTGCAAATCTGTTGAGGCAGCTGGCTCAAAAGGAGGCAAGGTCAGCTTTTCTAGAATTAAATTGAGGTCCCACGCAGGTATTGGTTGTTTCCTTGGGGGTTTTATATTCTTAGCCCCTCTGAGGAACTGTCTTAAGAGGGGGTGAGAGAATAAAGGTGGATCAGTGCTGTATTCTGCAGAAATGGCTGAGGCATGGATTTTGATGGAGGAGAATGAAAGTCCACTGCTTAGCAGCTCAGCTAGATACTGTAATATTTGAGGTAAATTCAGTATTCCAGGATTCTGGCCCTTTTTCTCATTCCAGGCACAAAACTGTTTCCATTTTGCGGAGTAAGCTTTTCTAGTAGACGGCCTTCTGACCTCCTGCACCTCCTTGGAGAGTAGGGTCTGTTGTGAAGTTAAGGAATCTTCCATGCGGCCAGATTGAGTCTTTTCAGCTGACTGTGAAGAGTTTTGAAGCTGTGCTGAGTTAGAAGAAGAGGCATTAGAGGTAGGGTCCATGGTGGGGAATGCGTCAGGCTCCTCAGGAGTGGGTACCAGTGCTGTCTTGGCCAGTCTGGAGCAATGAGAATCATCTTTGGTCTGTCTGCTCTGGTTTTTAATAGAACTTTGGGCAGCAGAGGAAGAGGTGGAAAGGCATAAACCGTCATTGTTGTCCAACTGAAAGAGAGAGCGTCCACTCTCCAGGCCTGTGGATGAAAAGTCCTTGAGCAGAATTTTGTCAATTGGTGATTTTTGTCGGAGGCAAAAAGATCCATGTCTGGCCTTCCCCATGCTTGAATTATCTCTGTAAAAACTTGAGGATGCAACTTCCATGTGTGTGGATCTGTCATATTTCTGCTTAGGTTGTCTGCCAGCGTGTTTTCCTTGCCTGGCAAGTACTGTGCTTGAAGTTCGATTTGTAATTCCAGAGCCATGTTCCAAAGTGACATGGCCAGCCTGCATAGGGGGTATGAATGGGTTCCTCCTTGTTTGTTTATGTACCACATTACTGTGGTGTTGTCTGTCCTTATCAATAGTTGACCTGGATGCAGAAGGTCTTTGAAAGCTATAATAGCATTTATTACTGCTAGCATTTCCTTTTGATTGATGTGAAGGTGCTTTTTTTTTTGGGACCATTTGCCCTGAATGCACCAATCTGTCATGTGCGCTCCCAGGCGTAGTCCGAGGTGACTTGATTTGCTTGAGGCTTGCAGAATGGGAGACCTGTGTTTGTTTGGCATGCTTGAGCCCACCACAGAAATTCCTTTTGAAGACATGGAATTAGTGGTATTATTGTTTCCAAACTGTGGCTGTGTTGAGACCATAGGTTTTTCAGGTACCATTGAAGTTTCCTCATATGCAGCTTTGCACATGGGATTAGTAGGATGCAAGATGCCATGAATCCCAGAGCCTGCAGGATTTTCCTTGCAGTCAGCCTGGTGAAATTTGCTAGTTTTCTGAAGTATTGAGTTAGTTGCCCCTGTTTCTCTGGAGTGAGGTAGGCCATCTGGGTGTTTGTGTCCAAGTTGGCACCCAGGAAAATTATTTTCTGAGAGGGTATTAGCCTTGATTTCGTTTTGTTGACTGTGTACCAGAGAATTCAACAACCTTATTACAAAAGCCAGATGTTTCAGAAGTATGTGCTTGCTGTCCGCTTGGATCAGGCAGTCGTCCAAATATGGGTATATTTGTATCCCTTGAAGTCTGCAGTAGGCAATTACTGATGCCAGGCATTTCATGAATACTCTGTGCGCAGTAGATAAGCCAAAGGGCAATGCAGAGAATTGATAATGGGTTGAACCTGCAAGAAATCTGAGGTATCTTCTGCAATTTTGTCTGATTGGGACATGCAGGTATGCCTCCTTGAGGTCCAATGTTACCAGCCAAGACTCCTTGCCCAGCATGGGAAGAAGCTGCTGTAATGTGAGCATCTTGAATTTTGGCACGAGTAAAAATGTGTTTAGGATGGATAGGTCCAAAATAGGTCTCCAATCTTTTCCCTTCATTGGTACCAGGAATAGTCTGGAATAAAAACCTTGACCTTGTTCTTGAGTAGGTACCTCTTGAATAGCTTTCATGTCCATGAGATCTGAAATTTGTCTTTGTGCCTCTGCCCTTTGATTGTGTGGCAGGTTTGGCATGCCTCTCATTTTTGGAAGGGTGTGAAAATGAAATCTGTAGCCTCTGTTTATAATGTCCAGGATCCATTTGTCTTTTGTGACAATATGCCAATTTTTCGAAAAGAATGCCAGTTTTCCGCCTAAGGGTGCTGCCATTTGAGCCTTGCTTGACATGCAAAGGGGAACGTCATTGGGTTGCTTTCTGAATGGCTGCGAACTATCCTCACCACCTCTTTGTGTAGGAGCTTGCCATTGTCTGCCTCTAAACGATCCTTGAGATTGCCCTCTGCCCCTCGGGCACCTGTATCTACCTCTTTGGGACCTGTCCGGGGCTGGAAAGGACCAATTTTTAGAAGGCCAATTTCTACTGAAACGTGGAGGTTGTACCTGTAGAAAATCTTTCACTGTTAGCATTGATTTAGCCTTTTCCTCCATTTTCTTTAATACCTCCTCAGCTTTAACACCAAATAATACATCCTTTTGTAGCGGGGCATCTAGTAATTTAGCTTTGACATGGTCTGGTAAGGTTTGCTCCTTGAGCCAGGCATGTCTACGTATGACTGATCCTGTAACAGCAGCTCTACATGAGGCCTCTAGAGCATCAAAACCACATTGCAAGGTATGTTTACCCACTTGTTCTGCACTATGCATCAAATCCTGCAACTCCTTCAAGTCTGGTTGTTCAGATTGTGACATTTTGCTTCTCAACTGTGATAACAGAAACTGTTGGTACTTTAACATATGGAACTGGCAGTTTAATGCCCTCATGGTTAAGGTGGCCGAGGTGTATACCTTTTTTCCCCACCTTTCTAAAGATCTGGAATCTCTCTCGGAAGGTAATGGATTTTTAGCAGTGGAGGCCTTAATTCCCTTGGGGCCCTGTGAGATAGTTTCTGGGTCAGCCGCATGGCTTTTGTATAAAAATTGGTGTGAGTCAGGAACCCGGTAGTACCTGTCAGGCTTGACTGGGGCTGGAGGTAAAGAGTCTGGGTTAAGGCAGGCTTCCGAATACACATCATCTAGTATGTCTAAGACAGGAGGTATAGCCAGAGGCCTGTGCTGAGGGAGCAAGAGAAAATCCCTAAGCCTTTTCTTGGAGTCTGAGTACTCTTGGCCTTCCCAGTGGAAGTGTTCCCTCAAGGTATGCAAGGTTTCCCCAAATGAGTAATCCTCTGGGGGGAGACAGAGGGAATGGACTCCTCTGCATCAGAATCTTCAAAAGGGGAGTGTGAATGTTCCTGTTCATCAGAGTGCTCTGAAATAATGGAGGCCTGGTCAGAGGAGGGGGATTCTTCCTCCACTCTGGGCCTTTTGTCCGGGGGGGGGTTGAGAACCCCTGATAAGAGTAATTAAATCCTCAGCCATTTTAAGCATCTGTTTTTTAGGCATGGGGCCTGGAGAAGGGCCCTGTGTAGCTTGTCTCTTAGCATACATGGCTGCTTTAGACTTAGTGAAAGCCTTGATGGAAAAAGAAGAGGAAGGTCTGAAGACACCTTGAGAGGAGGCAGACCTGTCTACATTTTGAGTTTCACCACCTAGAGTGGCTTCGGTATCTGTAGTCGGGGTGTGGGCCGAGGAGCCTGCGACCTTGGACACAGTAGACACCGCCAATGAAGTGTCGTCGGTAGGCAGGGGCTGCGTAGGCGCCTCGCTGAGAACCAGACCACCTGTAGTCGGCTTTGGCGTGGTGTCGGTAGAGGCCGCGGACCTCGTGTGTCGGTCCTTATCTTTGCGTTTTTTAGACAAAACTGGAGTCGGAGTATCCGACAACATAATGTAGTTACATTTTTTGCCAAAATAGTGCTGGGTGAACTCCGCCTGACGCTTAATGGTGCGTTTGTTGAATGTAGCACAAAAACGGCAGACCGAGACGTCGTTGTCTGGGCCTAAGCAAGGAATGCAGAGGGAATGAAAATCCTTATGTGGTATTTGCTTCCCACATGAAATACAATTATTAACTTTGTCTGACATCGGTCTGAGGCAAGAAAAGTTTCAACGGGTACTTAGCTTTCAAGAAGACTTCGGTTGCAAAATTTTCGTAATTTCAGGAGCTGGCCGACCGGCACTTGCGAACTGCTTCTGCTTCGGGCACCGCGCGGCAAGAAAGACTGAAGAAAATGGCGTCGGCTGGTTCTTTTATACCCCTGTCGCACTGACGTCAGGGAAGAAGCGACGACAACCGACGCCGGTCCTAGACTTTGGATTTCGGCTGACCGAGGACCCGCCTGACGGCAGGAAAACCCATCTGTTATGACTGCAGCTGTATGCACGATGAACATCAGTCCTGGATACAGCAAATCTGTACCTGGACTAGACTAGTTACGGGAAAGGTGGGGATCAAGCGCAAACATGGGCTTTAAAACAGAAAGTTGAGAGAGATGGAAAAAAACTGCCCAAACGGCCAATAAACTACAATTCCTGGGCCAGAACCACTCCTCCTGTGGTAGATAGGCTACCTAGTGCTTACCACTCCCACTGATAAGCTAGAAGGCTTCCCTTCAACAAAGAAAGGCTTGCGGGGCTCAGAAGCTTACCAACAGTCCTGGATACAGCAACTCTGTATCTGGACTAGGCTAGTAACAGGAAAGGTGGGAAACAAGTGCAATTGCGGCTTTTAAACCAGAAAGTTGAAAGAGATGGGAAAAAACTGCCCAAACGGCCATTAGCTACAATTTCTGGGCCAGGAACCACTCCTCTTGTGGTAGATAGGCTACCTAATGCTTACCACTCCCACTGATAAGCTATAAGGCTTCCCTCCAACTCAGAAAGGCTTGGGGGGCTCAGGAGCTTACAAACAGTCCTGGATACAGCAAATCTGTACCTGGACTAGACTAGTAACAGGAAAGGCAGGAAACAAGCACAAACACAGGCTTTTGAATCAGAAGGCTGAAAGAGATGGAAGAGCTTCCCAAACGGCCAATAAACTATAATTTCTGGGCCAGAAACCTCTCCTCCTGTGGTAGATAGGCTAACTAGTGCTTACCACTCCCACTGATAAGCTATAAGGCTTCCCTCCAACTCAGAAAGGCTTGGGGGGCTCAGGAGCTTACAAATAGTCCTGGATACAGCAAGTCTGTATCTGGACTAGATAAGTTACAGGAAAGGCAGGAAACAAGCTAGGAATTTTTTTTTACAGAAAAGTAGCTAAAACAGCAGTAAATACAATTCAAATGCAGTGCAGGCTAGCACACATTTATCACTGTTACGGCAAATACAGTTTAATTAAATGCAATTAAATTAACAAATGACTAAAAAACAAGTGCAGAAGGCATTAAATTAGAAGGCTACTAGCAAGCAGTAATAAGTGCAGAGTAAGAACAACTGAACAGATAACAACACGCAAAACAGCAACTAAGACAGTTACAGTAAGAGCAGCTGAAAAAAAAAAAAAATATATATATATATATATTTTTTTTTTTTTTTTTTTTTGAGGGAGGGAACACAGCAGGATTAAGAGGCTACATGGATTGTCCTTCTCAAATGCTCTCTTTGTACACAGCAGGAGTGCCTGAAATCAGAATATGATCACACTGCACTCAGTTGAATGAGCAAATGAGATAGGCCCAGAAGTAGTATCCAAATACAAACTTACAAGAGGGGTGGGCAGTTTCAAAGCCACCAAGATTAAAACCAAAACAAAAACAGGGAGGGTGGGTAGGAGAACACAGTGGAGACAACAAGAGACAGAAACAATACAGCACCACTATAAATAATAGGCAAGTGTATAAATACAGCACAGTGCAAATTAAGTTGCAAAAAGTGTACTTATCAGTTTGGAATAGATTCCAACTTTGCAGCTCACAGCAAATCTATCAGCCTTCCAGAAGTCTGTATTGGTATTACAATGAAATACACATCAGGCAATGACTAACAGCTAGGATGTGGGGTGGCTCAACAACCCCCTCCCTGAAACTAGCTTGAGCTACCCTGAGAAAAAAACACAGTGGAGACAAGAGACAGAAACAATACAGCACCACTATAAATAACAGGCAAGTGTATAAATACAGCACAGTGCAAATTAAGTTGCAAAACGTGTATTATCAGTTTGGAATAGATTCCAACTTTGCAGCTCATGACAAATCTATCAGCTTTCCAGCAGTTCACAGAAAATAAAACAAAACAAACCATACTAAAGTTACCAGTTACAAAATACATGCATACATTCTTTTGTATAACTATAATCAATCCATCATTACATAAATTGCTCAATTCATGCCTTCCCTTAAACCTCACTCATAGATTCATAGCTAAGTACTAGACCAGCTGACCTTGCGGGCCATTTTAAGCATAGCTAGTTTCCTTTCTTGTGCTCAAATTAACCTATCCCATTTGGTTATAGATTGGCCTTACCCATCCCATGGTCAATAATTATATATTACCCGTAATAAGAATAACTGGGATCATATCATTGATAATTTCATTGGACCCATGCATGGGATAAGACATTTTGGAGCTGCCTCTGTCCATTAGTGGTACAGGGGGCAGTCCTGTGGTAATTTTTTTGTTTCCTATCCATAGATCTAAGTTGCCCTTGAAAATGGACAGGGTTGAACTTTACTTTATTTGGATGGGGAGTCTGTTCCAGAGCAGCAGTATTGTCTGTGAAATATGAAAGCAAGGAGGAATGGATATCCAAAAAATTGTTTAATGTCAACAGCAGCAAACCAAGTAAAACAATTTGACAAAATGATATAAAACTCTGTCCACTGGTTAACCCAGGTTTTGTCCTTTCGATAAGGACTTCTTCAGAACAATGAACAAACCAACATTTCCATTTAAATATCCTTCTGGAACATCACTAATTGATGCAATTATTTAATTAATTCATTAAAACCTGTGATTTGAATTTAAAATAGTTTTAAAAACCTCTTAAAGGAGCCATATTGTGATATCATAATGTAATACAATACCCTACTTTCCTACATTTGATTACTGCCCATGTGATTTTTATATGAACTCTATATGAACTTGTACAAACTTATTACTGAAATAATTAATTTAGTATCAAAAATATCCATTAATATGATGTCGATAAATATGTAAATAAACAGATAAATATATGTAGTGCATAAAATACTGTTAATAAATAACCACTGTATAAATAAAATAGATAAAAGTATCCTAAAATATGCTTTAACTTTAAAATGGGTGCTATACTAATGCTTTCATTGATGCCCGGATATTTTTGGGCATCTAACCACAATTGCCACCTTAACTCACTATATCAAGGTGAATGTCTAAAATTTTTCCTTGTATATCTTTTTTGATGTTCTGTATCACACAAAACTTAAAATCATGGTCAGAATTAGCCATTAAATGTCTGGCTAAAGCATTAGTAACTTTACCATGTTTTATATCCAATGTATGTTCTTGTTTGTGGAACGGTTACAAGCTGGTTCCTCTGTGAAATATGCCTATCACTCCAAACTGTTCTGTTGATGTTGCAGAAGAGGTTTAGATTCTTAAACAAGTATTTTGAAGCCATTTGACTTGATAATGTGCAGTAAATCCATCAGTAATGTGTCGGAGGTTGCTGTGTATGCCAGACACAGGTCACATTTTAGCCGTCTATACGATACAGAGTACAGTGACAGTTCTTTGATTCTGTCCATGTAGGATATGTTATTTAGGATTTGTATTCTTTTAGTAATGTATCTCTTGGCCATTCCAGTTGTTACATGTGTCTGGACAGATACATGCAAAGGGAGCATTATAGTCAATGACTGGTCTAATGAGGGCTGAGTACAGGAGGACAATGACATCCCTAAATCTAGACACAATCCCTTTGTTTATAAGCTGTGCAATATAGAAGCACTTTCTTACAACAGTAGACACATGTTGGTCAAAAGTTAGGTCACTGTCCACATAAGTTCCCAAATCCTAAACAACTAGATCAACTCTTAGGGACATACTGTCAAATATTGTACTTCCCTGGAGTAAATGACTTTCCAAAAAATACAATAATGCATTTTTTGGGATTTAGTTTTAGACCATGATTTTAACAGCAGTTATTTGTTTGAAACAAACCTTCCTGCAGGATGGCTAAGTCATTTGGGGATTCAATGACTGCTTCTAGCTTGCAGTCTTCTGCAAACTTAGTCAGACAGAGCCTTTTGATACTGGCTTTTACTTCAGAAAAGTAGATGACAAACAAGAGAGGTTCCAGCACAGAACCCTGGGGGGACTCGGGTCTATACTAGATAATCGAACTTTCAAAAGTTCAACTGTCATATGGTTGACACCATATGATCGAATTTTTGAAAGTTCGAACGTTTTAACGGAGATCTCCGTACAGCACAGAATGGGAAGATTTCCCTTTTCTGCACTGTAGTGGGATCTCGGAGTTGGTATATTTAAAGAGCGGGGGTGTGTGGTGGGCACAGCCTCCCATGTGGGGGGTGCAGGGGGGCTTCCCCCCCCTGCTTAAAACGTTCAGGTAGGTTCTTTGTGTAGTTTATTTTTTTTTTATTAGATTTTTAGACTTTTAAAAGTTCGATCATATGGTGTCGACAATATGACAGTCGAACTTTTGAAAGTTCTATTATCTAATATAGACCTGGGGGACTCCACTGATGACTGGTCACTCCTCCTATAAAACATTATTCTGCATGTATTTTCCCACAATTTAGATTTTCTCTTTTTGTATGGGAATTACTTTCATTACCATGTAACATCTAATAAATACGAATGAGAAATCTGTGCCACTAAATAAATGGAAAACATATCTCATACACACATACCAAGCATACCAACATGTTGTCACTTAAAATGTTGTCAATTAAAATCTACATAGTTAAATACTGTTAATTAAAACATCAAATATACCAACACTCATTTCACATAATCACCATCTGTAAGTTGGTAAAGTTCATAACTCATATGCCCCATAATTACGTGAACTATTTAATAATATCTAAAACAAGAGAAGTTATGTACTCTCCATAACGTTCCATGTTTGTTGTCCATCTCACCCTTCATTCTTACTCGATGGGTCCAGAGCCAATCCTCGGCTCAGACTCAGCTGAATACACTGGCTCGAAATGTTTCACTTGGCTCGTGGCTGAATAACTATCCCATCATGCAGTCGTGCAATTCCCCAGATCTTGTTTGCATAGCAATGTGTCTATATTTGTCATGCAACATCAGGTATAATAATAACAAGGAAATTCAGAGGAGCTCCTTTGCTAAGGAAGAAAGATCTCTCATCTAAGTCCTCAAGGAACCCTGGGCTGGGGGAAGGTGGGAGGGTCATAAAAATGAAGGGCGAGAGGGACAACAAACATGAAACGTTGTGGTGAGTACATAACTTCTTTATGTTATGTTATCCTATCTCGCCTTCATTCTTACTGGATGGGACAGTGTCCCTAGCACCATTTTCCTGGGTGGCTCATGGGAGTATACCTTTGAGCACAGTGGAACCAAAGGAAGCCCTGTCACTGGAGGCCAAATCAATTTTGTAATGAGTGATAAAAGTATGGGGTCTTGCCCACATAGCAGCGGCACAAATACTGTCTATTGAAAATCTGGCTAGGTAAGCAGAGAATGTTGCTAAGGCTCTAGTTGAGTGGTCAATAACTTTGAATGGTAATTTCCTGTTATTTGAGGTGCATATAAAGGTAATGCAATTTGAGAGCCAATTTCAAAGCGTAATGTTTGAAACTGGCATGCCCTTTTTAGCTTCTGAAAAGGAGATGAACAATTTGTCTGTTTTACTAAAATCTTTAGTTCTATGCAGATAAAACGTAAGTTGCCTATGCACATCCAATTGGTTAAGTTTGTATTCTGCCTTGTTGCTGTGATTAGGAAAAAACACTGGGAGCTCAAGCGACTGAGTCAGATTGGTTTGAGAACAGACTTTTGGCACAAAAGATGGATTAGTTCACTAACTAATTACACTATCCTTATGGAAAATCAAGTATGGTGGCTTGATTGATAGAGCTTGCAGTTCAAAGACTCTTCTTGCAGATAGAATGGCTACTAACAAAATAGTTTTCCAAGAGAGAAATTTGAGATCACATGATGATGAGGGTTCAAAGGGAGGTAAGGTTATGTAAGTCAGGACAAAATTCAGATCCCATGGTGAGAAGGGTTGTTTTATGGGAGGTCTCATAAGCATGTGCCTTTTAAAAATGCCTTGCACAATTTGTGTGACATTAGGTTAGAAGTGTATTCAACAATGTGCAAATTAGAAATTGCAGCTAGATCAACTCTAATTGAAGCTGCGGGGGAATCTTGCTGGAAAATTTCTGCAAGAAATTCTAAAACTGAACTAACTGGGGCAGAAAAGGGATCAATGTTTTTTTTATTTTTATTTTTTTATTTTACATTTGTTGACCAAGAAAGTCCGACTGGAATGAGGTCCATTTACAGCGGAGGCCCGGGGAGAAAAGCTCCACATTAAACAATATTTATGTTAATTATACAAGCAAAAAGACAAATCATACAAGAAATAATATATATTTGCAATGGATTGTAGACAGTAGGAGAACTTCTTCCATTTACTAGAATATAACTTCCTGGTAGAAGCCTTGTGAGAGGATACCAAAATGTGTTTTACTGCTGGTGTGAAGCCATGAAGCCTGACTAAGTTTGGAAGTGGAGCAGCCATGCTGTCAAACTGAGAGTTTGGAGAGAAGGATGAAGTGTTCCTGACATATGTATCAGAAGGTCTGGAACCGAGTCTAGAACCCATGTTTTTTTCTGTAGGTGAGGCCAGAGAAAGGGGAACCAAAGCTGACGAGGCCAATACAGAGTAATGAGAATTAGCCTGCTTCCCAAGGATTTTGCTTTCTGAATGATTTTGGGTATCAGGGGAAAGGCATACAGCAGTCCTGAGGGCCAATCATGAAAAAGTGTGTCTCTCGGTGTCTCCCGCATAGGGGGGGATTAGGGCAAAGTAGCTGCTGCATTTGGTATTCATGGGGATGGCAAATAGGTCACAGCAAGGCTGGCCCCATTTCTGGAAAATCTTCTCCGCTATGTTTTGGTTTAGAGACCACTCATGAGGCATTAATATGGCCCTGCTGAGTTTGTCCCCTATCACGTTGGATTTCCCCGGGATATGCATTGCTACTAGAAAATGTTGGGAAGAGACTGCCTATTGCCATACTTTCAGCACTTCTCGACAAAGGCATATGATCTGGTTCCTCCTTGTTTGTTTATGTACCAAACTACCGACATGTTGTCTGACTGGACTGCAATCATTCCTAGTGGAAGAGAGTCCTGGAGTGCTTGCAACACCGGAAGCACTGCCCTCATCTCTAGAAAATTGATGTGCATAATGGGCCTCATGTTCTTGCCATGTGCCTTGGACTGTTCTTCCCAGATAATGCCCACCCACCATCTGGGAGGCATCCGTGGTCACTGTAGCTATGGGTTGTTGTGGCACAAAAGGTTGTCTGATGGTCACATGTCTGGACCGAAGCCACCATACAAGATCTCTCTCTTGCATGACTCTGTGATTCTGATCTGGTGAGACATGGGAAGCTCTTGTAACGACCACTGAGCAAAAAGAAGCCATTGAAGAATTCTCACATGCATCCTGGCTAGAGGAACTAGGGTGATAGTTGATGCCATGGTTCCTAGGACTTTCAAAATTGTTTTTGCTTTCATCTTGTTTCTGGGTAGAAGGTCGGATATTTGCGGTCTGAGAAGAGAAACTCTGTCGGGAGGTACACGTGCCATCATGGAAATGGTGTCGAGATCTGCGCCTATGAATGTAATATGCTGACACAGCAACAAGCAAATTTTTCTAAATTCACTGTTATGCCTAACTGAGAGCAGGTTTGTAGTGTGGTGTCTCTCGCCTGTTGAAGTAGATGCTTGGTGGTGGCAGTTAGGAGCCAGTCATCTAGATACGGAAACACCTGGAATCGTGGACGTCTCAAGTGAACCGTGACTATTGCCATGCATTTGGTGAACAGTCTGGGGGCTGTAGTGAGACCAAAGGGCAGAGCTCAAAACTGATAATGACTGGCTCCCAGCCGGAAGAGTAAATGCCTCCTTGATGCTCTGTCTATTTTTATGTGGTAGTACGCATCTTGGAGGTCTATTGAGCACATCCAATCGTTTTTCCCTAAAAAGGGAAGAATTGACTGCAGTGTCACCATTCGGAACATGGTCTTCTTCACGGATTCGATTAGTTTGCTGAGATCCAATATGGGTCTCCAGTCCCCTGTTCTTTTTGGCACTAAAAAGAATCTTGAGTAAGTTCCGAATCCTATTTGGTCTGCAGGGACTTTTTGGATGACTCTTTTGTCTAGCAACTTTTGAATTTCTATAGTTGCTTGTTCCCTTTGACTGGGTGGAACATCTGGGATTGTTCTGATCTGTGGTACAGGATGGCAAAAGGGAATGGAATAACCTCTGGATATTATACTTTGTACCCACTTGTCTCTTGTGATGTCTCACCAGGCTTCTGGGTAAAATGTTAACTGCCCCCCCCCGACTGCCTCCAGATTAGAGCAGATGGGCCTCCTTTCAGGAGCACTGGTAGGGCCAGCCATGAAAGAAATCACGGTCAATCTGGTTTTGCGGACCCCTGCTGCCTCATGGATGAAGTCTACCATTATTGCCTCCACCTCTGCCCCTGGGGAAAGGTTTACTTTCTGCAGCCTGAAAAACTCCCTGGGATCTTTTGAACCACATTTTCCCACTCTTCTGACCTTTAGAGTAAGGTCTTGAAGGTACAGAAAAATGTACTCCAACGGCAGATAGAGTTTTTCCTTCCTGCTTGCATCTGGTGAGTGTGTCCTTGACTTTGGGTCCAAAGAGTGAGGAACCATCAAAAGGGGTGTTGACAAAGGTAGACTTGAAAGGTTCTGCAAAGTTACACAAGTGCATCCAGGAGTGTCTCTTCAGGGAAACTCCTGAACCCACTGCCGTGCTCACTCCATCCACTGCACAGGATATCAGTCTCATGGAGGAGTTAACTATGGAATTTACAATAGATAGCTGAGAGGTTACCTTGTCTGAAACCACCGCAGCTAACAAACCTTGGAGAGTATCTCCTAACTCCTTCAGCAGATCTCTTTGTAGTCTCATAAAGTGTGTGAGGTAGTTCAGCGATCTAAGGGTAAAAGTCGCTGATGAAAAAATATGCTTCCCGTATCTATCCATCGTTCAAAAGTCCTTGTTCAGTGGATGGACAGATGAGGACGTTTCAGAAAGTTCCTTCTTGGAGGTTGCTGCCACCACCATAGCATCTACAAGGATGCCTTTCATGAGAAAACCTTTTTCAGATGGAGCTGATAAGAGTTTATTTGGCCTCATAGGGACTGGTTCCATAGTGTCTGGTGACTCCCACGCCTTTTGACTAACCAACTACAATAGCTAGTCAAGAGGCAGAGACACCCAGGAGGCTGAAGGTTAAAATCCAAAGGCCTTCAGGTACACTGACTCCTCATCAGAAGGGTTGATGGGTTTCCAGCTGCCTCTCCCTTTCCGGATTTCTAAGATATCTGCAAAGGAGATATGTTCAGAGGACAACCTTGGGAACCCTACTGACTCCTCAAGGTCAGTGTCAAAGGTGATGGACTCATCAGGGGAGTCTATATGCCTCCTCTGGCATGTTATCTTTTGAGGAGCCTCCTCAGAACGGCATTCCAGAAAGGTCTCGGAAGTGTGGGGCTCACCCAATGGGGTTCCCTGAGGCTCTGAATCTCTGCTGTCCTGTGTATGGGTGTTGCCAAGACAGAAGCTGGTGCCTTGGAGGAAGAATACCAGTATCCTTGTGTAGAGCTGTAGGTGGGGACAGCACACTCCTCATCAGCTCGAAAGCAGACCCCCCCCCTGGCTCCGAGGAAACAGAGGGAATTCCCGACTCCAAGGAGACCGGCTCTGAGGCCAATGTAGGAGACAAGCTCAGGTATGCCGAAGCCCCGAGAGGTAAACTCGGAACCAAAGAAACTCGAGTCTGAGTGTCCCTCGCGGAGTTGACTGGAGAACTTCAGCTCCTAGACACCTCGGATGGCACTGAGAGTGTTGGAGCAGGGATTTGTTGCAAAATCTCCTGGAGAGTTCTTGGAACTGAAGAATCTACAGCAAGTAGTATCTGGCATTCTGGCTTCAAAGATCCAGCTTGGCTCGAAGGAGGAATAGTCGTGGATGTAATAGTCTTGGATGGCTCCGAAACCGGTTGGGTCAGAGCCAAAAACAATTTAGCCAGAGTGAGCAACTTCAAAAGTCTGTGCACCACCCTGTCCACGTCATCATCTGACAAGCTCCTAGAGGACCTGGAGGAGAGGGTTAGTGAGCGAGATCTCTGCAATATGGGAGATCTCAAGGTAGGGGAGACTAACCGGTACTAGCTCAGTGGACCGGCTCTGAAACGTAGTCTCTTTCAGCTCCAAAGGCCGTGGAGCCAAAGGAATTGATTTGTCTAATTCAATGATCTCTCTCTCGGTTCCAAGGGCTGTGGAGGCAAAGAGATTGATGTTTCTGAAGTTTTGGCTAGTTTTTGAGGTGGCTTCGAATGAGTCGATGAAGAGGAAGATGGTCTTTTTGTAGACTTGTCATCTTTAGAGGAAGGGGACTTATTTTTAGAAGAGGTACTCTGTAAAGCTTCATCAAATGGAGGTTTCAGGAGTCCTTTGAGAATTAACTTGTTCTTTCTTTCCTGTAAGACATGGGAGCTGAAAGAGTAACAGAAAGTACATGTCTCTTGGAGGTGAATGGCTTCCAAACAATAAACACAAATATCATGCCCATCAGAAACTGACATTTTTTGTGAACATTTATGACACTTTTTAAAGCCTGATCGCTTAGGTTCCTTCTCTCTGCTTTCCTTAGACATCATGAGAAGGAAACACAACTACCAATACTGAAAAAAGGGCTAGCACTAACTACACCTCTATAGAAAAACTAACACATGCAATATTTAAGTATCCTAATAACATACTATAATAAAGCACAGCACATGTATTGAAGAGAAAAAGAAAAAAAAAAACCAGCTCTGCCCTCTAAGTTAAACGGGCACTAGGCACTCTAACTTAAATGGGCCTAGTAGAGCTACAAGGGGACACAATAGACAAACCCTCTAACCTAACCAGGTACTTAGCTCTCTAACTAAAAATGAGCCAATAAACATAGACAATCTACAGAAAGTTTGACGGGATAGAAGAGAAATGGCCTTGCGACTAAACGGCGATCAACAAAACAACAAACACAGTAGCAAGATTAAATTGCACACGCAGCACTACAGCATCGAAAAACTATCTATATTACTAAAACTAAACTAATAATTATAGCAAAATACAAGAAAATATAAAGTTTTAAACAAACTTAGTCACGGTCAAGGAGAGAGTATTTGAACTCGTAAAACGGCAAATGAGATCTGGGGAATTACACCACTGCATGAAGGGATGGCTATTCAGCCATGAGCCAAGTGAAAGACTTCAAGCTAGTGTATTCGGCCGAGTCGGAGCTGAGGATCGGCTCCAAACCCATCCAGTAAGAATGAAGGCAAGATCGGACAACATAACAGCTATAAATTATCATCCAATTAAAACATCTTTTGATGAGAAAAAAAATCATTATTTTGCTGAGAAAGACTTTAAAATGCAGCTAATGGAAATGTGGTCATATGTTCCTCCAAAAAATCATTATTTTGCTGAGAAAGAGTTTAAAATGCAGCTAATGGAAATGTGGTCATATGTTCCTCCACATGCTGTAGCATACATAAAGCCAATAAAATGATACAGGATTCATGAGGATGATGCTTGCAGTATTCCTTAACATGTCCTCAGTAAGTCAGTGAAATGCCTCTACAGCTACCATTGTTGTGGCTACACATAACATGGATTCCACAGGAATGGGCGTACCATACATTCCCATGATTCTACTTGAAGAGACAGGTCAGCTATGTCCCTTCCAGTTTCCATGTCCACACACTGCTGGTCTGTGAGCTGGTGGTACATCGGGCACAGTCTGTATCTCCTCTAATTGAGCAGATTGCTGTGGCACACAGCACTGTCAGAACTTTGATGGTGACCACTAACACCACTCCTAGCACTGGTTCCATCATATATACTATGAATATCTGCATTCAGACTGGATATGTAGTGCAATGCTCCCAATTTATACATGTCTGAACTGGTCCCCTATTCTGGATGTTGTCATTTCCATAAGCTTTATTACTAATTTGCATGGGGTTCCTTATTGCCAAGTCATTTATGTGACCATGCTATAGCTTAAAATGGCCCACAATCTGCATGTTGCTGTTAGCCATGCTAATTTGTACTTCACAATACACTACCCAGTCAGAGGCACCCAAGGGACTTTGGGCCCAGCCCGAGTCTCTCGTGGCACACTGGGACATATGGTTAACTGCCATTTAGGTGTATTCACAGGGAATGCTCCAGCAGAGACTTTTCTATACTGCTACTCTGTAAAACACTACTCTCTATTCAATTTCACTGATATGACTTCTAGATGGAAGAAAGAAAAAACAGACAAGTGAAAGTCTCTTAAGGTCGTAACATTACCCTAGCTCTGTGGCACAGACGAATGCAATCTTGACTGCGATTCAGATGACCCAAGTTCAATTAGCAGCTAGGGCTCTAAAGAAGCTAGGCGGGTTGGTGAGTAAAAGCAGAGAATACAGAAAACAATACTGGATAGGAAACCAAGTAATTTCAGATGTAGATATTAGCAAGGATCATAGACCCATATTAGCATACATATTCTCTATGATACCATGCAAACCTATTGCTGAGAAATATTCAGCAAAAAAAAAAAAAGAGGTGTTGTTCTACTAATACAGGAGAACCACTCTGCTCTGTCTATCAGCTGTCATTCTCACAGAAATATGTTCAGGTTAGGTACACCAATTTTACAAACAGCAGTTAAACAACAAGGAGATATAAAAAAGAATGAAAAGGTCAAGCTTCTTGCTTTCAGAACTCCAAAGACCTGTAAAGAGGTATCTCCAATCAATGTTCCACCATATGCTAGCTACAGTAACTTGATGTATTCTCCATATAATCATTCAAATTATTTGCAAGGATGTCACCATGCTCAGAAAATTGCATTTTTGACTTTTAATGAGGTATGTCTTTTGTGCTGCACATTAGATTTGACAAACATAGTAGTGGCTTGATATGTAAGCTGCTTGGGGATATCCCAATGCAGTTGATAAGAATGCTTCATTTTAAAGAGCATTGCTGATTATACATGACAGTACTGAGGTGTGCAACTGCACAAAACAACAGAAAAGGCCAAAATTATAAAGAATACCGAGTTCTTTTTTCAAAGTGGATTTCTAATTCTGTCTTCAGAAGTCTGCACCATAAGCCACCAATGAGAAGCAACTATATATCAAATGTCTTCATGAATAATTCAAAGGATATTTCATATGCATTTCACTTCCTGAACCACTGCTCCAATTAACAACCCTCACCTCTGGGAATACCCAGTCACACCATCACAATGTTATCTTAGGGGAAAAACAAACGTTCATGAGGTTGCAGTGAGAAACCTACGAAAAGCATTAGTGCTTTCAGTGAGAAACCTACTGAAAGCATTAGTGCTTGGAAGGATGGCCTCCGCCTAAGCATCTGCATACGTGTTATTCACTGCCATATCATTATAGCATTTTTCTGAGAGTTTTCCCCTACCACATATAAATGAATACATCTTTTCCTGAGCTTTTTAGTCAGCTGACTTCTGAAAATCACAGATCTCAATACTACCAGAAGTGAAAACATGCAAAGCATATTATACAGTACAGGATCCTCTGTGCCATTTTTTGCTCCCGCTAAACACAGCTGACCATCAGCTACCACCAGCTCCTCTGCTCTCCTCATTCACCGGGTCTTCCGGACCTGCCTTAGCATCTCCTGGCCTCAACTTGGCCCAAGTCCACGAACACATAGGAGATCAAGGACACTGCTGCAGTATCATTCTTCTGCTGTTGGGGAGTGAGTCCTGACCCCACTCCCAACCCTTGGCATCCTTGCAAGCTCTGCAGTTGTTGCCTATGGGATGCACACTTCCACATATGTGCAACCTCCCGCCCAAGTGGTACATCTATTTCAGCATGCGGCTCGCCCACCTCCTAATCCTGTTGCAGAGAGCCTAGGCTGTCTGCCTCTCCACAGGATGTTGAATTGATTTCAACCACTTACTTCCATCTTAGCCCCATTCAGTTCATCCAGCACTTGTGCTGCTGTTCGCACACAGGTTTTATCCCGCTATGCCACGGGGCAGTATTTCTCAGTGAAATATTAAGTGACCTCTTAGTATAAAAGTAACATTCTAGCATACAATTGGGAGAGTTGTTGGAATGATTTGTAAATTTAATCCCAGACTTTTAGAGAGGACAGAACTGTCTGAAGGACTGTAAGGCACAGTGGAACTTATTGCTACCTTATGTTGAATGGATAAGACATTGCTGTTTGACCAAAATGACAAATTGTTCATCCCTTTTACCTACCAGTAAAGAATTTTTGAATTCCTTCCAATGGTTTAAATATGTTATTCTAACAGTCACAACATCTAACTTTAACATGGAAGAAAAACAGGAGTTAACATTTTTCTTTCCTTTTTTTTTCCTTCAGTGTTTGCTGAATTGTGTTCTAATAGTGTTATCTAAATTAATATAACCATGAAAGGCCAAGCTGTTAAGTGATACAGAGATCCCGTACAAACATCTTGGACAGAGTTAACTTGATTGCTTTGCTCATAAAATGATATGTATGTAACAAAAGTACTGAATTCCTCACCATTTACTGATGCTCAAAGAATATATTACTTGGTATGTACAATCACCTTGAGATTGCCCAGTTTATACAGATTGTAGGATCACAGCTAGATACTGGGGAATTAGTCACAAAAACTATGCAGGAGCTTAGTGAAATAAGTTAGTGTTCTATTGCTGCCTTTTCAAGCAGGGCTGCCAGTTATCCCATAGTTGATTTATGAAAGTGGCCAAGATAACAACTGTCAAGGAATACTTTGCACCACAGATGCTATATATGTAGGCATAGTTACTAAGAATATAAGAAATGTGTGGTGCTGAAGGCAGATGTCGGGCATACTGTGTTTGGTACTAACCTAGCAAGTGAAGGCTTGTTTGTGATCTCTGCATGGAAGCTAAGGACTATCAATTGATTCTGGATGAATGGATGAAAGTGCAGATAAGATCCATCCTAAATCAGTAAAGAATAATGGGTGCAGTTAGTTGGGTATAGATGGAACCACTACAGAAACCTTTTTTTGTTTCCGTTTCAGCTAGGACATCACCCAACACTTCTACTTGCACCCAACTGTCCTATTTGTTCTTGGGGGTATAGCAGTCAGGTATTCCCCAGTTTTGTCCCATTTGTTCCCACCTCAGAAGTTTGATTGGTCTTTCATTCCCCACACCCCCAACGAGAGTCAGGTGGATCCTCCAAGCTCTGCTATTGCTGTCTTCTGATGGAAGCATGCCTCTGTTGACCAAATTCCTCTAAGCTTCAAGTGTGAATGCATTTTAACAAAGTGGGCTTGGCAAGTTTGAACTCCATTGAGTGTAACACAGACAGATGTCACCACTGTGGTGAACCAGAACCACCCCTCCCTCATGACGAACAAGACAGGAGCAGATACTGACCCCCCCCCCCCAATCAGCTCCTACAGGCACTTTAGCAGCAGTTAACTGAACTCGGGGCACCTGTGCCATAGTCATGGCTTTATTCCTCCATGGAGATGGCCTACCAGTAAAGTGACTGTGATGAAATGAAATGTTGGATGAAAACATCAGCAAAATATTGGATCTGATCAGGCAGCTTGTGGATGACACAGTAGTGCAGTGCACAGCATTTCTGACTCTCATTCCTTGCTTAGTTATCAGCTGTTATGCCCTCTCTGTGGAAGACACATCATTCTTGTTTCTAAATGAGTTTATGCAGTAACTCTTACTTCATCTAACATTCCAAAAACATGTAGGTGAGTCAACTGATGGTCCTCAAATTGTCCCTAGGTATGTGTGTGAGAATGCATGTTCATAGGTAGGTACTAGGCTATTGACCCTAGGGCCAATATAAGCCTAGCCAAATGGTACCCTGGCTTTTGCCACCCAAGAAAATTATTTTCCTGTGCCCCTGTCAAGCAGAGCCACAGAAGTGATCTCCCATCCAATCATCAAGATTTTTCTTGAAGAGTGCTAATAGGTTCATAGGTTCATAGGTTCATACTAGGCTATCTGCCCTAGGGCATTTATAAGCCTAGCCAGAGTGTGTTTGGCTTTCGCCACCCATTTTAAATTAATTTTGCTATGCCTTTTTTTGAGGTTAGTATACTGTGCCTCTGTCTAACAGTGACACAGAAGTGATAGCTGGGGTAAACCTACGATCTTTAAAAAAACATTGTTGAAAAAACATTTTTAAAAAGAACTACACATATATATATAATCACATTTCAAAGCAGTATAAATCAGAAAATACATATATATATTTCCAAAAATACCTATATACATATATACATATGCATTTAATAGAAACTCTAAAAATGTTAAAAATTATAGAAACATGTGTATACACACACACACACACACACATAATATACACTTATTTACATAAATATGTAAACATAATCATATGCATTAAGCTTATAAAAATATCATTTCATATTACGTTGTAATCCAATAAGAATAGGTTTAATGCTCACTGTGCTGTTAATGCCAGGAGAACTGTCAGCTCCTAAACGTACTATCCACTGATATTCTTTAGTTTCAAGAAAATTGTTGATATCACCACATCTAATTGAGGGAACCACCAAATCAATAACCCTAAATCTAAATGTATGTCGGTCCCCATAAGTCTCAATGTGTTTAAACAAGGCATTCTGGGTACACTGTCTCCTGATTTCTGACTTGTGCTCAATAATCCTGTCCTTAAGTCTACGTGTAGTCTTACCAATGTAGTATGCAGGACATACAGAACATGATGCCATGTAAACCACATTGGTAGTAGTACAAGTAGCTTTTACAGAAAATTTATATGTATAATGTGTAATTGTATGCACGTAACTATTAGATTCCACAAATGTGACCAAGTCAGAACAACAGGAGCAGTTGTGACATGCATAAGTGCCAAAATTAGATGTAGAACAAATGGGTCTGTCAAAAGACAAATTTGAAGAGGGGCGAAAGTCTTTATAACATAACATACTTTTAAGGCTTTTCATATTTCTGAAACTAAAAAATGGCTTGTCACCTAGCAATTTTGTAAGTTCAGGAGATGCCATTAGAATAGGCCAATACTTATAGATTGTACGCTTAACAAGAGAAACCTTACTTGCAAAACCAGTCACATATCTAAACCTTTGCACATCAGAACTTGTAGCTTGATTTATCCTAGTATCAGAGTTTGTAGAATAATAATTCCTAAAATATGGGGCGTACAATGAATGTCTATTAGTAGACACCTGATCCTTCATCTCATTCAAAGTAGTCACTGCATAGCCACAATCAACAAAGTCCTTAAATGTATCATTTAGCTGTTCATTAAAAATAATATCATCTGTGTTAAGTCTACTCACTCTGATAAATTGAGACTTAATCACACCTCGAAAAACATGTGGGGCATGCATGTTATCCGCATGTACATATCTACCCACATATGTCTCCTTCTTAAAAACAGAAGTACCCAAAGATCCATCCTTAGAAAAAATATTAACATCAAGAAAGGAAGCCTCTTTACTAGTAATAGTCGATTTAAACTTTAAAAAGGATGTTGTGTTATTCAAGTGTACAAGGTATTCTACTAGACTATCCCTAGATCCATTCCAAATCAAGAAACAATCATCAACAAAACGTTGATAGAACACAACACGTGTATCAAAAAAGTTTTTACCATCATGCAAATTATCCAATTCCCACTGATGTAGTACAAGGTTTGTGTCATTGTTCACTGTTATCCCTAATCTGTATGGCATAGAGTCCATTAGGAAGTTTCTGACTGCTGAAAAATCATTATTATGTGATTCTATTCAAAACATATGTCAATTGTTGGACTTAGTGCTTAGCCATAATGTTTTCATCTTTAATCAACAACCGTACTTGCAGGTCAACGGGGTTGCCATGGGCACCCCCGTGGCCAATACATATGCAAACCTTGTACTACATCAGTGGGAATTGGATAATTTGCATGATGGTAAAAACTTTTTTGATGCTAGGTGACAAGCCATTTTTTAGTTTTAGAAATATGAAAAGCCTTAAAAGTATGTTATGTTATAAAGACTTTCGCCCCTCTTCAAATTTGTCTTTTGACAAACCCATTTGTTCTACATCTAATTTTGGCACTTATGCATGTCACAACTGCTCCTGTTGTTCTGACTTGGTCACATTTGTGGAATCTAATAGTTACGTGCATACAATTACACATTATACATATAAATTTTCTGTAAAAGCTACTTGTACTACTACCAATGTGGTTTACATGGCATCATGTTCTGTATGTCCTGCATACTACATTGGTAAGACTACACGTAGACTTAAGGACAGGATTATTGAGCACAAGTCGGAAATCAGGAGACAGTGTACCCAGAATGCCTTGTTTAAACACATTGAGACTTATGGGGACCGACATACATTTAGATTTAGGGTTATTGATTTGGTGGTTCCCTCAATTAGATGTGGTGATATCAACAATTTTCTTGAAACTAAAGAATATCAGTGGATAGTACGTTTAGGAGCTGACAGTTCTCCTGGCATTAACAGCACAGTGAGCATTAAACCTATTCTTATTGGATTACAACGTAATATGAAATGATATTTTTATAAGCTTAATGCATATGATTATGTTTACATATTTATGTAAATAAGTGTATATTATGTGTGTGTGTGTGTGTGTATACACATGTTTCTATAATTTTTAACATTTTTAGAGTTTCTATTAAATGCATATGTATATATGTATATAGGTATTTTTGGAAATATATATATATGTATTTTCTGATTTATACTGCTTTGAAATGTGATTATATATATATGTGTAGTTCTTTTTAAAAATGTTTTTTCAACAATGCACATTTGAATAAGTCATGTGACTTTGGCTGCAGTCACATGACTACCAGGCTTGTATAAAAGCAGTTGCTTTGTCTATATATGTATTCAGTATTGAGAAAGGGTTATTCCCAAAAGCTTTGCGTTATAAAGTGATTTGTTCTCAGCATTCCTTGTGTGATTTTTGGATCTCTTTGCAGTTTGTCCTTCTACCATTAGTAAACCTACGATCTCCCATCCACTCATCAAGATTCCTCTTGAAGAGAGTCAATGTGGGACTCTGCCTAACCTGGACTGGGATTTTATTCCAGAGTGAAGGGAGCCTCTGGGTTATGAATCTGTCCCTCCAGCATGTCCTATTTATTTCAGTGCTGAGGTTCAAGTCTCTCGAGCGCGTAGCTCGATGGGATTTGGATTTTCTGAGGTGCAGCATGTCCATTAATTCCGGGTTGGGCATGGCTTTATACGTCAGGCAAAGATTGCCTCTGAGCAGGCGGTAAGCCACTGAGTAGAGCTGGAGTTTCTTTAACCGAGCAGCATATGGCATCTGTTTGAGCCCTTTGATCCTCTTGGTGAGGTACTTTTGGGGTCTTTCCAGTTGCTGCAGGTGTCTGGTAAGGTACATCCCAAAAGGGGCATTGTACTCAATTATGGGCCTGATGAGGGATGAGTAAAGAGGTACGATGACCTCCCCTGATCTAGATGTGAATCCCTTCATGATTAGGTGGGCTATATAAAATGTTTTTCTAACCACTTTGGCCACGTGGTTGTCAAATGAGAGATTGCTATCAACTTGGGTCCCCAGGTCCCTAATGACTTCTTCTGTACTTAATGGATTACCACCTATGTGGTAATTTGTGGGTACTTTGTTTTTGCCAAAGGGATGACTATACACTTTTTGGCGTTTAGCTTGAGGCCATGGCTCTGGCACCAGTTGTCTGTTTCTATGAGGCCCTTTTGGAGGATGCTTGTGTCAGCTGGAGAGTTGATTATGGCGCCCAGTTTGCAGTCATCTGCGAACTTGGTCAGCCACAGTCCTTCCGTGTTGGCCTGTACCGCCGAGAAATATATACCGAACAAGAGAGATCCCAGGACTGAGCCTTGTGGGATGCCACTTGTAACTGGTTTGGAGTCTGACATGGCTCCAGCAATTCTAACCATGTGGGTTCTGTCCTTGAGCCAGTTTGCAACCCATCTAGTGACATAGGGGTTTATATTTAAGCTGGTGAGCTTATCTATAATGCCCGAGTGGGGTATTGTATCGAAGGCTTTTGCGAGGTCCAGGTAGGCTGTGTGGACCACCTTCCCTCGTCAATGGCCTTGGTGACTGTTTCAAAGAAATCGACCAGGTTTAAGAGGCAGGATCTGCCCTTAACAAAGCCAAACTGGGTAGGATCCAGTGTCTGCAGGTCCCCAATATCTTTATTTATGAGGTCCATGATGATCCTTTCCATAGCTTTGCAGAGCAAGCTAGTCAGGCTTATGGGGCGATAGTTTCCAGGATCCATTGAGGCACCACCTTTGTGGAGAGGGACCACTGTTGCTGTACGCCACTCTTTGGGTACATATCCTGTAGTAAGGCTAAGAGTGAACAGTAGTTTTATGTTTGGGTTTAGCTCTTCTTGGAGTTCATGTAGGACGCAGCCTGAGACTCCATCTGGTCCCATTGATGCTGTGTTTTTTGCTTTGGAGAGGGCGGCTCTTACCTGAGCATCTGAGATGTCAGGGGGGCAGCACTCTGTTGGGATAGATATTTGCCCTTTTGGTGGGGAGAGGGGGGAGAAGTTTGCACTGAACCTGTCAGCTAGGATGTTGGCAATGTCTGTGGGCTCAGTGTATTTTTTGTCATTTTGGACTAATTCTGAGCATATCTGGGAATTCCCACCCAGGTTCCTAGCATAACTAAAGAAAGCCTTGTGATTATCCTTAGTGTCCTGTGCAATTTTTCTCTCGAAGCTGGCCTTAGACGATTTTATGAGTGCCCATAGTTTTTTGCTAATACTGATCAGAGATGCCTTCCCTTTTTGGGATTTTGCTCTATCATGTAGTAGCTTCCTCCTTCTATTGTATAGTTTGTTTATGGCTGTGGTCCACCAGACAGGACGTCTGACTTTGGAGGATTGGGTCTTGGTTTTATTTGGGATTGCATGATCCATGCATTCCTGAAGGTGTTCATAGAATGCGTTTATAAAGGATTCTGCGGTCTGGGCCGTATTTTCCACAGGCCCGAGGGCTTTGAAGGATTTCGCCTCGGTTTTGAGGCGTGTGAAATTTGCTTTAGAGAAGTTTTTCACTGTGGTTTTCTGGGCAGGGGGTGGGGTCGGGATGTGAATATCCAATGAGATTAGTTTATGGTCTGATCTTACCAGTGAGGGATACACTTCTGGTCTGGAGCATAGTGTCCCCATGTTGGTGATGATCAGGTCCAGTATGTTTCCCCTCTTGTGGGAGTGGTAACAAGTTGTTCCATAGCATTTGAGTTTATAAATTCTAGGAACCTTTGGGCTAGGGTGTTGGAGCTAGAGTAATGCTCCCAGTCTATGTTTGGGTAGTGGAAGTCGCCCAATATAATAGTGTTTGGAGAGACCTTCATATTTTCCAGTATTCTCAGGAAGGCCAAGTGGGGTTCCTGTGTTTGGGAGGGTGGTCTGTAGCAGGCTATAAACTGGAAGGCAGTTTTACCCACAGTTAGTTGCACATGGATAGTCTCTGATGCTTCGTGCTGTGCCACCAACCTGGAGGTGTGGGTATCTTTGACGAATATTGATACTCCCACTCCTTTTGTGGTTCGTTCCAAGTTTTGGGGCCAAAAAGCATGGTATGAGGTATAACCTGATAGTGCTGGGGTGCTCTTGGGAGCCTTGAACCAGGTTTCTGTTACTGCACAGATATCGATGTTCTCCATGCTAAGGAGAGTTTCGAGTGCGTGCATCTTGAGGGTTAGACTTCTGGCGTTGAGTAACATTACTCTTAGTTTCTTATCCCTTGTGATACCTATGGAGGTGGGTTTGTCTTTTGAGCCTTGCCTAAAATAGGCACTATGGGGGTAGCAAGAGCCTTTGCCAATATCCGAAAGCCCAGGGGTGACAGGTGCAAGCCGTCCCTAGCGAAGCGTCGTGGCTTGTCGTGCATGTCATCCCAGGCTGACAGGCATTGGATCCCCTTTGAATGACACCAACACTTAAGCCAATTGTTGAAATTGATCATCTTGTCTTCATATTGTGGCATCATTCTTGGTGAGGGTAAGATGCTACTCAAGGTCAGGGTCATACCGGCCTGGGTTACATGCTCATAGAGCTCCTCTATGCCTCTTTTCATGTAGTCCAGGGAGGTACGTCTCAGGACATTCACACCAGCATGGACAATGACTGAGTCATATTTGTACTTGCCTTGGAGTGACCTGAGTGCTTGTGTTATGTGACGGATCCTAGCGCCCGACAGGCAGCTCACCGTGACCTTCTCCTTGTTCAGCCTGGTGAGCGGGACGTCAGTGTGCCTGACGATAGAGTCACCTATTTCAAGTGTATCAGGTGTGTTGTTTAGCCTTAAGGGCTGTGACTGTTCGGCACACTGGCTTTGTGAGCTATGTGTTGCACGTGTTTTGTTTTGGGGTAGCGGTTGCTTGGGTGTCTGCTTTGGAGGTCTCTGCTGCTTAGGCAGATTTTTATTTAGAGCCTCTGAGTATGTTTTTGTGTGTTTATGTGTTTAGTTTGTTGTCGTGGTAGGTCTATGTGAGACTTGAATTGTAGTGAGTGTGGTTTCCTTCTCCTCCTGACTGGTTAAGCCAGTACTGAGTTGAGAGAGCTTAGCCTCCAGTTTGGCTATATGGTTGCATCTCTCACATGTGTTGGAATTTGTTGGGAGGAGGAGAGGGTTGTCTGTGTACATGAGGCAGTTGTAACATTGCCTCAAGATTCCCAGATTCACCAGCTGGACCGTAGAGGAGATTGACAACTGACCTTTGGACATGCTAGAATAGTATTGGGAATTCCTTTATAATTGAAAAAAAGGGCCAATGGGGAACAAGGTACTCAAGGGGAGTTTGTAAGGGTGTAGTGCTCTTCATTTTTTAGAGCTGACTTATATAATTGTTTTAGTGAGCAAGTGCCAGGTAACTTAAATGCAATGTGTTACAGGTAACTTAAATGCAAAAACGACAAACAGTAACTTTCTTTCAAGTGAAACAAGTAAATAAGTACAGTAAGCAATGCAGATATCACTAGGGATCCACAGAAGTGCTAAAAGGCCACGTTTTAGGTGGAATTAGCATTTCAGGGAAATAAACAAACAACAAGCATACAAATAAAGCTAGATTCAGCAGGCCTGGATCTAGTCAGTCAACAGAAAAATGGGCTCCCTATATAGAGTCAAATCCTTCCTCACTCCTATTGCAAGATCTACTATTGCCCACTCCCATCTTATCTCAACACTACTTTATGCCTCACCAATCTATACTAATCTGTCAAAACATAATTGTTCCAAACTAGCTACATCCTATAACAATATTGCAAGATTTGGAACTGGTAATCCCTATAGAACCCATCACTGTCAGAATCTAAAACAACTAGGATGGCTTGAGCTACAAAATCTGCTTCAATATAGTCAACTTATCATCGCACATAAAATCCTCTACCACCCAAATAATACTCCAACACTTTCAAACATCATTACTCCCTATAAAAATCTTACTAATTTACGATCATCTAATAAACTGTTAGCTAACATTAGTAAGTCAAACAACTTGGCAGGTGACTCTCTGTTCTCAAACACTACTGGGAAAAACTGGAATTTACTACCTACTGAACTTACCTCTCTTCCTTCTCTACCCCTCTTCAAACAAAAACTGAAAATATTCCTCAGAACAAAATGGCTATGCCCTTGCAACAACCCTGACTAACTGATTAACTCTATTAATTTTTTCCCCCTACTTTCCACTTAGGATAACTTGTTCTTATTTCATCTGTAAGTAGCACTGTTTACTTGTAACCTACTATGTCTTACTTTATATAAATGTCATATCTAATAATTTTGTAAATAGTATTTCTTTTTAAACCATTGATTGTTACTTGTTACATACCAGTGTGTTTGATATTTTTGTAAACTCTAACTAACCAGTGTGCACCAAAATGTATTACTATATTTTTTCTCTATGTAAACTTTTTATTAGACACTATTTTTACTTTTTATTTGTTACTGTACTGCAGCTTTTCTCCCCGGGCCTCTACTGAAAATGGACATATATCCAGTTGGACTAGCCCAGTCAACAAATGTAAAATAAAAAAAAATAAAATAAAAAATAGTCTTTGCTACAGCAAACAAAGTGTACCAATTTCAGTAAGAAACAGTTAGAATATGCAGGCACTATAAGCCTTTAACCAGAAATTCCCTGCTCAGAAGGGCAGAGTCCAGCCTCTCCTCCCACAAGAGTGCAGACCGCAATCCTTCTTAACATAAAATAACTGGCCTGAAGCCCAAGTGCTTAAACCAGAACTAATACACTTTTAGAATAACAGACACTGAGCTCTCAATCAGCAGTTCCCAACTTAGAAGGATGTAAGCTACCTGTCCTGCCACCACAGTGCAGGCCACAAACCTTCCTAATGTAAAACAACTGGTCTGAAGCCCAAGTGCTTAATCCAAAAGACTTAGAAATGATAGCTGCACTTTAATCAAGTTACTACCAGCAGTAATAAATACAACTGAATACTTTAAAGAATGCCTGGATTAGTGCTCAAGTTATACAAACAAAGCTAGATTCAGCAGGCCTGGATCTAGTCTATGCTACAGCAAACGAGGTGTACCAATTTCAGTAAGAAGCAGTTCAAATATGCAGGCACTATAAGCTTTAACCAGAAATTCCCAGCTCAGAAGGACAGAGTCCAGCCTCTCCTCCCACAAGAGTGCAGAACACGAACCCTCTTAATGTAAAATAACTGGCCTCAAGCCCAAGTGCTTAAACCAGAATTAATACACTTTTAGAATAACAGACACTGAGCCCTCAATCAGCAGTTCCCAACTTAGAAGGATGTAAGCTACCTGTTCTGCCACTACAGTGCAGACCACAAACCTTCCTAATGTAAAACTGGTCTGAAGCCCAGGTGCTTAAACTAAAAGGCTTAGAATGAGTTACACCAAGCAGTAATAAATACAATTGAGTACTTTCAAGATGACGCAAAAGCAAAATAAAGTAGGAAAAAACACAAATACAGTAAAAGCAGATAATTTTTTTTTTTTGGAAAGAGAGAAAGGAAAGAGAGAAAGGAGTAGCAGAAACTAAGCTGATGATGAGGAGCTTTGTTTGATACAGATAGGTAGTTTGTTCCAGAGTATGGGAAGTCTCTGGGACAGGAATCTATCCCTCCAGCATTTTCTGCTTATTGTGGTGACAAGGTTTAGGTCCCTAGAGCATGTAGCTCGGAGGGATTGGGATTTCTTTAAGTGGAGCATGTCCAACAGCTCTGGGTTTGACATAGCTTTGTATGTTAGGCAGAAATCGTCTCTGAGTAGGCGATATGTGACAGAGTAAAGCTGGAGTTTTTTAGACGGTCTGCGTAGGGCATCTGTTTGAGGCCGGTAATCCTCTTTGTGAGGTATTTTTGCGGCCTTTCCAGTTGTTGTAGATGTCTTGTGAAGTACATACAAAAAGGGGCATTGTACTCTATAATGGGTGTAATGAGTGACTGAGTAGATGGGAACAATGACCTCTTTTGTCCTACATGTGCTCTAAAATAGATTGACACCTCATCCAGGAAAGTTTCCTACATGTATCAGTTGCCTGCCAGGATAGGGCATTGTAATGAAAATGGAAGCATGGGTGAGAAAAAGAAGTGCTTTCTAAAAAGAACACAGTGTGCTGCTATCATGTAATAGTGTAGCCAGAATGGCACAGGAAAAAACAATACAAAAGCATGAAAGTGGGCTTTATCAAAACCTTTTTTGTGGCATGGAGCAAGCTCTCTGCATTCCTCTGCATTACTTTTTCAAGCCCAATATTATGCAGCACAGCAGTAAAGGAGAAACATTTTGTACTGCACAGAAAACAAGCAGTGCTTTGCTCATTAGTAGCGGGGGATATGAAGACTACAGGCCCCCACACAGGCATGCAGGAGAACTTGTCCATGTATTTGTTATTTTTAGAGATATTAACAGTTTTTTACAAATTTTGTTAAACGTCATTCATGGAATTCTGAATTAGGAATTATGTCATTTGATCTTTAATATTAGTATTACAAGGCAGAATTGCATTAGCCCTGCATTCCCTAAAATATAACAATATTTTAACAGAAAGAAGATGTTCCCCACTGCGATTATCCAAATTTGGAGCAAAATAAAAAAAATGAATCTGTTGTAACTAGATAAATGACTCCTAATGTCCTCAAGGTCCACTGATGCAGAAACCCTAAGTTTACAAACAGATGACTGAATGTGATCAAGAACACTGATCTTCAGAAGGGACTAATGATCACAAGTGATTACAAAAATGTATATTATTCAAGTAGCAGCTCAGGTGCTACATGAGCCAGGCAGGGGTGGGGACTGGACTGAGTGACTTACATTGGCTTCTAATTCCTGGGGATGGGATCAAAATGGTGCTCCACATTAGCCAAAGCTTCTCGCTTGCAGACACAGGGTTGTACAACTACAGTGGCCACAGTACTATGGGACTTGGGCTTGGTGTTTCAAAGTGGTAGGTGCAGCTAATACCACAGTGATGCAGGTACTCATATCAGCCTTCAGGAAGTGGACCCAACTTCAACTCCACCAATGGATGTATGCATGATGGCTCCTAAGGAAGGAAGGGAAGGCTGATGGCTGTCTGGAAATGGGGAGATATATGATAATAAAAATGTACTTATGGATGCAAAAGCAGAATCGAAGTAGTCTGTTAAAGCCAATTTCACAAGCAACATTATGAACAATATTGTTTAATAATAAAAATGCTGATGCATACACTACTACTGCATAACTTTTTATTTTTTTTAATTCATTTTTTTTTAATTTCTCCAAATTGTTTGGGTTTCTAATACCATGACAGGAGTGGACCCCATTCCTAAGTTAAAGTACACTTAACGTTCATGAAATGAGTATTGTTTCAGTCTTTGGTGTCAGCCAAACCTACTTCTGGTTTGATTTCCATTCCTGCTTGATGCCGATATGCTTCTGCTAGATTAAGTAGAGAAGTCATGTTAGATTTATTCTCCTCATGTTTCAAAACTTTCTCTACGTTTGGGTCTTGGGAGGTCAGCAGATATGTGTGGAGTCCCACAATTGCAGATCTATAGATGTAATCAATTTTAAGGTGGCCCATCCCTCCTTTGGAATGGAAAATATATAATCTTGGTATGCACTGATTTTTATAAATCATTTGGTGAGCATGAAGCATCCTTCTTGCGTTCCTATCTAATCTATCCAGCATGTTTTGGGGCCAGTCAATCACTTCAAACTGTAAGTTAGGACAGGAAGGGAAAATTGGTTTATAGCTTGGATTTTGTTCCCAGATGTCAACACTTTTTTCAGGATTCATTTAAGTCTTCTAAAGTATCCGTTACTAAGTTTTATTCATATCTGTTCATCTTTTATTGCTGGTCCTTCATCAATTCCCAAATATGTATACATTCCCTCTGGCTCAAGTTCTTTTATATCACATTCTTGTCCCAAACTGATGTTTTCCTGGTGCTGCAGTTTGCCTGCTTTAAAGGTTACTTTTGCACATTTATCAAGACCAAATGACATTTTTATATCATCTGAAAAAGTTTTGACAACTTGCAGTTGTGCTTTCAGTTCTTCATCTGATGAGCTATACAGTTTTAAAATCGTATGTTGTATCATATTAAATCATATATTTACTGTATACCGGTAAAGATGTATTGGTATCGTTTTCTCATGCGAAGCACGTTTTGGTCAAGAATACCATGTCTGACGGACTCAATCCAAAAACCAGGCACAGCCCCACTTACACACAGTTTGCTACTATTAGACAATATTGGTAGTTTTGTTTTGGGGGTGTGGTGGTGAAAATTAATCAAAAGCTCTCACATTTTTTATTTATTTAACATGGAAAGTAGTGGACTTCAATTTGTAGTGTGCAATGTTTAAACTAATGCTCAATTAAAATGTTAACAGAAAACTATTAATCTGTATGAATTTAAAGTAGAAAAATAGAGTTGTTCATGCATAAAGCTGAAGCTCTATGCATTACATTTGACTTGAGCCCATTATAGTGGTGCTATGAAGTATAGTTTTATGTTGAAACACTAACATCACAGTAGCATTGTGCAATGTCAAAGCTTCTTAAGTAAACTCGGCAAGTCACCAGCATACCACTTCGAGCATGGAAAACATTTGATTCACTACATTAACTCTCTTTCATTATACGTCTCAACTGCCCCCAGTTTTACAGAATGTTCCAAATTTTGCCCATCCCTCATAACACTTGATTTTCTGGTAAATTACCAAGGATTACAGTTAATAATGCCAGACATCACAGTTTCATATTTCTTATTGTTCAGAAAATGCATGTTGATGCAAAGCTTCTTCTTGTATTTCCCTTTTAAAGTGAGTTAGACTAAAATTTAAAAAATTGTCCTTGATTTTAGGCCTTTGTCACCCCCACCCCACCCCCATTATTTCTGGCTTATCCAGAATTCTTTGGCAAAGAAGTTGAGAGGCATGCTTGTCATGTAGTATCTGTAACTAACAAAGGACATATTTTAAAGTGCTCAGTTTTGTAGTTTGGCAGTTAGCACAGAAGATTAAGGATTATGTCTAAAGGCGTGAAAACTGCCTTTTCATTTCACAAGGAAAGGTGTCTGCATGTATCTTTATGCATGTGAACACTTTTCCATTTGAAAAGAAAAGTTTGTTTTACAGCCTTTAAAAAAAATACATAGTTTTAAAAATGTCTTCCATACGCGGAAGACTAAATGAACAGAGCTGTGTTTGCAGCATTAAAATTAATGGGTGGGCAGGAAGCTCTTACTTCACTTTGAGTTCCAGCTCTAATTATGCTGGATTACCATAGGTATTCCTATTAATGAGCTGCTTCCTGTGATTCAGGATTTGATTCAATTAACTTTCATTTGCCTGCTGTATGTGATTTTGAGCAAAACATTTAAACAGACAGTGCTTTGAGGTAACTGGGAAATTGGGCTAGGCTCCTCAATGGTCCCCTTAACTGCATACTTGCTAACTACCTTCAGACCTATAACAAAATAGTTAAGTTTACCAGAACTCTGGTTTACAGTCTTCTACAATAAATGTGCAGTGTGTGTGATAAGATTCCAAGTATAAGTTAAATTATGTACTCACCATAATTATCCATCTGTGTTGTCCATTTCCATTTTTCCTCAATGTATGGATTATGGATCGAATGTCGGATCCCACTAGGCTGCATTCTACAGACTTTGGATTTAATTCTCAAGTTCCTCCCTCTACCCATAATTCCCTAGTCCATCCCCAATAAATCAGATCAAATTTGCTGCCTTAAAGGTCTTAATATATATAGTAGAAGAGAATAGAAATTAAACAAGGCCTCAAACCTAGAACTACAGGTTCCAAAGGTCCAGCAGGTCACTCCAGAAGATGACAGGAAGGGGGAAGGAGGGAAGACAGTTGAGGAAGAATGACAATGGACCACACAGATGCACAGTTATGGTGAGTACATAACTTTAATATCTGATGTCATCCTTTTCATTCTTCCTCAACATATGGAAAATAGTCCCCAGCTATGTAAATCTTGGGTGGCCTTCATGGAAGGATATTCTGGATAACTGATGAACCAAAAGCAGCTCTGCTTCTGAAGGTCAAATCTAGTTTGTAATGAGTAATAAAGGTATGAGCATTAGACCAGGTTGCTGCTGCACAAATATCATTAATGGAAGTTTTAGAGCAGAAGGCAGATGAGGTGGCCATGGATCTAGTTGGATGAACCTTAGGTGGTTTTGGTAGGGTGAGAACTTGCTGGTAATATATCCATGAAATGCAATTAGTTATACATTTGGCCAATGTAACTTTAGGAATTGGAGAACCCAGCCGACTAGGTGAAAAAGAGAAAAACAGCTGGTCCGTTTTTCTGAAATCTTTTTTTCTGTGTAAATAGAAACATAGTTGCTTATGTACTTTTAAAAGATGTAGCATGAATTCTCCCTTGTTCAAAAATTTTGGAAAGAAGACTGATTCAGAAGTCACTTTTGGCAGGAAGGAAGGATTGGTTCATAAGCTAATCCTGTCTTTATGAAAAACAATGTAAGGTGTTTTTGATGACAAAGCCTGGAGTTCAGAAATCCTTTTAGCTGATGTAATAGCAACTAAAAAGGTTATTTTCCTAGGCAGGAATTTTAAGTCAGTTTTTGCTGAAGGTTCAAAGGGTTGCTGATTTAAGTCTTAAAGTACACTGCTAAATCCCAGGGAGGTGATGGATCTTTCACTGGGGGTCTGAGCATGAAGGTGCCCTTTAGAAAGTTCTTACATAACTTGGAAGCAACCAAGCAAGAAGCATTGTCTCCCAGGTGAAAATTTGATATGGCTGCCAACTGTACTTTGAATGTGGAAAAACTAGCACCTTCTTTAAAAACAGGGCTCAACTTAATAATCTTTTCTATTTACTCTTGTAAATCCTCTTAGTGGAATTTTTCTGTGAGGACAAAAGTATATCACGAACTAGGAAGAAAGCCTGAGCTGTATAGCTATTAATGGAACTGGAGAAACCATGTGGTTAGCTTGATGACTGGGATATTGGAATGTTTTATTCCCAAGGGAAGTGAAAGAAGGTCTACAATGGGGTCCAGTATCCACAGAGGATAACAAATGTGAGGCCAAAGGAAGGGGAACAAGACCTGGTGAGGCCAAAAGAGAGCAATGAGGATAGCTGAGCTCTTCAACTGACTGGCTTTCTGTAAGAATTTTAGAATCAGAGGTACTGGGGGATAAGTGAAAAGGAGACCAGAGGGCCGAATGTGGACTAGAGCATCTCTCGTCTCTCTTTGACTCCCCCTTGAGGGAGGATCATGGCAAATTACTTGCTGCATTTGTTGTTGTGGGGAGATGCAAAAAAGATCGCAGCAACACTGGCCCTAATGATTGAAAATTTCCTCTGCCACTGACTGCTTGAGAGACTACTCATGGGGCATCAGAAAGGACCTGCTGAGTTTGTCTGCTAGTACGTTGGATTTCCCTGGAATGTGGGTTGCTACTAGAAAGTGACTCGAGGAAATTACCCATTGCCACCCTTTCACAGCTTCTAAGAAGAGGGGGTAAGATTGAGTTCCCACGTATTTGCTAATGTACCAGACCACAGACAAGTTTTTGTTTTGAATCGCAATAGTCCCTAGAAGGAAAATATCTTGAAATGCCTGCATTGCTTGTAGAACTCCTCTCATCTCTAGGACACTGATATAAGAAATTGGTCTCTTGGGGGACTACAAGCTTTGGACCATCCTTCCCAAGAAATGTCTCCCTCAGCCCAGATGGGAGGCATCCGTGGCCACTATGGCTACTGGAGGAGACATCCAGGATGAAGGGGTAACCTATGTAAATGTCATCTGACTGGCTCCACCAGCAAAAATGTTTTTTTGCATACCAGGGTCAATCTGACTAGAAAGGATACAGGCTGTTGAAAAACACACCACTGAACAGCTAGAGTCCATCGAAGAACATGCATATAGTAACATGCTAATGGGAATAGTACTATAGACGCTGCCATGGAACTTAGAGCCTGAAGAACAAGTTGAGCAGGATGAGAAAGAATTTGATGAACCTGGGACTTGATTGTGCATATACAATGAAGAGGTAGAGAAGCAATCTGACTTATGATGTTTAAATGACCAACAATGAATTCCAGGCTCTGTACTGGAAGCAGTCTGGATCTGGAAATGTTGACTACAATGTCTAATAACTGGCAAATTTGAAGCAAGTAGTCCCTGGACTGTTCTAGGAGATGTCTGTTTGGAATGGCGAGGAGCCAGTCATCTAAGTAGGGAAACAATCTGAATCCTTGCAGTCTCAGGCGAGCTGCTATCACTGCCAAAGGGCAGGGCTCTTAACTGATAGTGAGTGTCTCTCGGCCAAAAGCACAACTGACTTCTGGAGCACCTGCTTATTTTGATGTGATAGTACACATCCTGAGAAATGACTGAGCACACCCAATCATCCTTGTGTAAAAGAGGTAGAATGAACCGAACCATGACCATTCAGAATTTTGATTTCCTCACAAATTGGTTTAGACTGCTTAGATCCAAAATTGGTCTCAGGTCCCCTGTCTTTTTTGGCACTAAACAGAAAGTACAGTTGTGTGCACTTACCATAAATGTAGATGTTCGAGTGTATTCAATGTTACAGTCATCACATTTGGGTTATCTGCTTGCAGTAGCCCTCAGTTAGCCTGATTAACAAAGTCTTGGGTCCTGCGTTGGTTGCTGTCTCTTCTTTCGTGACGTCAGGTCGTCAGGGGTATAAAACATGCAGCCAGTGCCATTACATCAGTTTTTCTTGCCCCAGATGTCAGGTGCCCCCTAATGGGAAGTAATTAAATCTATAAAAATACTAGGATATACCTCCAAAAAAAAAGCAAATACACCAAAAAGCTTTTAAGCATAGTAAGGAAAGTAGAGGTATAGCCAAAAGAAGTAAGGGGGCTAAAGGGAGGGTAACCAGGACTGCAACAGTGAATACACTCGAACATCTACATTTATGGTAAGTGTACACAACTGTACTATGTTCTTCATGTTTCACTGTTGTAGTCGTCACATTTGGGTAGATTCCCAAAGCTAAGGATGGGAGGAGGAATTTAGATAGCATTAGGACCAGCAAAGAGGCCCTGCAAGACTGCAGGGGCAAAGCCAGCTCTGGATTTAGAGAAAATTGGCAGATGGTAATGCTTGGTGAAAGTATGTACAGAACTCCAGGTAGCAGCTTCTAGGATGTCCCTGGTAGGGATGCCTCTGAGAAAGGCTGTAGAGGTAGATGCAGCCCTGGTTGAGTGGGGTCTGATCCCCTGTGGAATAGGTTTTCCATGGTGCTTATAGCAGAAATGAATGCAATGGCCTATCCATTTAGAAATGGTTTGTTTTGAAATAGCCTTCCCCTCTGCCCCTGCAGCAAATGCCACCAGCAGTTGTTCAGATTTCCTTTGAGGTTTAGTCCTGTCCAAATAGAATCTAAGTTGTCTGTGCACATGTAAGGAGTGCAGTATCCATTCCCCTTTGTTCTGTGGATTAGGAAAGAAAGTTGGCAGATGAATGGACTGATTAAGGGCCACACTGGATACCACCTTGAGCATGAAAGAGGGATTGGTCCTGAGGGACACCCTGTCCGCATGAAAGATGATGAAAGGCTCCACTGCCATCAGGGCCTGTAATTCAGATACCCTTCTTGCTGAAGTGATTGCTAAAAGGAAAGCTGTTTTTCAAGAAAGGAATTTTAAATCTGCAGTAGCAGTTTGCTTGAAAGAAGGAAGAGTGAGTTTCTCCAATACAAAGTTAAGGTCCCAGACTGGAGTTGGAGCTCTTTTGGGTGGTCTTAAATTTTTGGTCCCTCTGAGGAACTTCTTGAGCAGTGGATGAGAGAAGAGGGGAGGTTCTGTGTTATAATGAGCTGCCCGTGTGAAGCATCTCAGTTAAGTATTGCAAAATCTGAGGCAAATTGGGCACTGCTGTGCTCATCCCTTGAGATTGGTTCCAGGCAGAGAATCTTTTCCATTTTTCAGCATAAGATTTCCTAGTACTAGGCCTCCTTGCCTCTAAAATGATATCCATCACTGGTTTACTGAGGGATGGTAAAGGAGAGGTTAGGTAATTAGCCAGGCTGCTAGGTTCAGTGTTTGAAGCTGAGGGTGCAGAATCTGGTTCTCCTGCTGAGACAACAGGGTAGGAGTCTGAGGCAGGTGCCATGAGGCCAACAGTGACACACTGCGCAAGAGGGGGGTACCAGTGTTGGTGTGGCCAGTCTGGTGCAATCAAAATCGTCCTTGGTTTGTCTTGTTTGATCTTTAGTAGTACCTTGGAGAGCAGAGGCAGAGGAGGAAAGGCATAGACTGATAGGTTTTTCCGGCTGAAGGACAGAGCATCCCCTTTCCAAGCTTGTTTGTGGGGAGTCCTTGTGCAAAATTTGTCCAATTGATAGTTCTAGGGAGAGGAAAACAGGTCTATATCTGGGCTCCCACATGTTGAAAATCCTTGGTTCCAGTTTCCACTCATGTGGGTCCATGAGGTTTCTGCTTAGTCCATCTGCCAGTGTATTTAGTTTTCCTGGCAGGAATTGAGCTTGTAGATGCACTTGGTAGCTCAAGGCTGTGTTCCACAATGCCATGGCTAGTCTGCAGAGGGGTAAGAATGTGTACCCCCCTGCTTGTTTATGCACCACATAACAGTGGTGTTGTCCGTCCTTACCATTAATTGTCCTGGAAGAATGTGATCCTTGAAGGCTGTCAGAGCATTCTGTACAGCTAACATCTCTTTTTGATTGATATGCAGGTGCATTTGACTTGGGTTCCATTTGCCCTGAATGCACTTCTCTGCCAGGTGAGCCCCCCCCCATGCATAGTCTGATACGTCTGTTGTTAGGGTTTGGGTGGCAGGGGGTAGTGTGAATGGCAGTCCCTTGTTTTGGTGGCAGGCCTCTACCCACCAAAGGAAATCTAGGCATAGGCAAGGTATGATAGGAATCATTGCTTCTAGATCCTGAGAATGTTGACACCATAGGCTTTTTATATACCATTGTAGTTTTCTCATATTCAGTCTTGCATATGGAATTAGAAGAATGCAGGAGGCCATGAACCCCAAGGCTTGTAGTATTTGCCTTGCAGATAGCAGGGTTTTTGTGGCCACTTGTTTGAAGTAGGTTGTCAAATTAATTTGTTTCTCTGGTGTGAGGAAAGCCATCTGGGAAGTTGTATTCAAGCTTGCTTCCAGGAACATAATTTGTTGACAGGGTACCAGGTGTGATTTCTTTTTGTTTATGGTGTACCCCAGACAAGCTAGCACCCTTTGTACAAAGGCCAGATGATTCAAAAGTATGCCCTGGCTTTCTGCTTGAATTAGACAATCGTCCAGGTATGGCTATATTTGAATATTTCTTTGACTGCAAAATGCAATGACTGGAGCTAGGCACTTTGTGAATACCCTGGGCAAAGTAGACAAGCCAAAGGGCAGTGGAGAGAACTGATAGTGCGTGTAGCCTGCTTTGAAGCGTAGGTATCTTCTGCAAGATTCCCAGATTGGGATGTGCAGGTGTGCTTCCTTTAAATCTAGTGTTGCCAACCAGGCATCTTTGCCTAGTATAGGAAGCAATTGGTGAAGAGTCAGCAACTTGAATTTTGGAATCACCAAAAAGGTGTTTAGAGTAGACAGGTCCAGGATAGGATGCCATGAATTGTCTTTTCTGGGTACCAGGAAAAGTCTTGAGTAGAAACCTTGTCCCTTTTCCTCTTCTGGTACCAAATGAATAGCCTCTATGCTTAAGAGAGAACGTACTTGCTTTTGGGCCTCTGCCCACTGATTTGGGGGTAGATCTGGCCACCCGCTTGGTGTTGGTAATGTGTGGAAGTGAAATCCGTATCCTTGGGACACTATATTTAAAACCCATTTCTCCTGGGTAATGAGTTCCCAGTTCTTTGCATTAAGAGCAATCTTTCCCCCTAAAGGGGCAGTCAGTTGAGAAGCGCTTGGAAGTTTTAAAAAGAAGTCATTGAGACAGTTTACCATAGGGGGAGTTTTATTACTCCCAGATTTGGAAGTGGACGCCCCCCACTGCTTAGTCCTGTGCGTGCCCTAGGACTGAAGCCTGGGTGCTCTGCTGGATCTGGGTTTGGACTGAGAAGGTCTGGAAGAGGCAGGAAAGGACCAATTCTTGGAAGGCCAATGCCTACTAAACCTTGGAGGTTGTACTTGTAAGAAGTCTTTAACAGTTTGCATAGATTTAGCTTTTTCCTCCATCTTTTTAAGAACTTCTTCTGCCTTGTTGCCAAACAGGCGGTCCTGATTTAAGGCTGCATCCAGTAATTTTGCTTTAACATGATCTGGCAAGGATTGCTCCTTAAGCCGAGCATGCCTTCTAAGTACAGACCCAGTTACAGCAGCCCTGCAAGATGCCTCTAGTGAATCAAAACCATACTGCAAAGTATGTTTTCCAACTTGTTCAGCTGAATGCAGTAAATCCTGTAAATCCTTATTTTCAGCACAATCAGGAATCAACATCATTTTCTGTTTAAGCAATCCAATAATATGCTGCTGATACTTTAACATATGAAACTGGCAGTTTAAGGCCCTAATGGCCAAAGTTGCAGAAGTGTATACCTTCTTACCCTATATATCCAGTGCCTTGGAGTCTCTATCAGAGGGGGTAGGATTTTTGGCAGTAGTAGCTTTAATGCCCTTGGGTCCCTGTGAAATGGTCTCAGGATCCGCAGTAGGAGTTTTGAAAATGAACTTGTGAGAGTCAGGGACCCTGTAATATCTATCAGATTTTCTGGGAGCAGGAGGTAAAGAGTCAGGGGCCAAGCTAGATTCTGAAAAGGCATCATCAACAGTGTCTAGTACAGGAGGTATGGCTAAACGCCTGTGCTGGGGCAGGAGTAAGAAATCCCTAAGCCTCTTTTTAAAATCAGAGAAATCCTGACTTTCCCAAAAAAATGCTCCCTGAGGGGTATGCAAGGTTTCACCAAAAGAGAAATCCTCTGGGGGGATGCAGAGGGAATAGAGTCCTTAGCATCAGAAACCTCATAGGTAGATAAGACAAAGAGTTAGAAGATCACACTGAAAAACCAATCAGAAAAAAACTAAATGAAAACTCCAGCCAAGCTAGAACTTCCAATGAGTGACCTCCCAAACCTCCTGTAACAGAGGCACATATATGCAAATAACCCTTATGAACATCAGGTGTTTCAGCTATATGGCGATTCTGATTGCCCATGACTTTTACATTTGAAGTTGTTTTAGTGGACAATTTCAGGCCAATAAAGCCAAACCCCACTAGCTATGGATAGGCATATTTTGGCCTTGTTATGACCTTGTCAGCATAGCATACGCAGAGTGTTTGACTAAGCATAAGAAACACAGAGTTGTTATACCCAGCTATGTCCATTATCAATAGAGTGACTGCACAATATCCCAAATAACAAATTAAAACTTCAAATGTAAAAGTCATGGGCAATCAGAATCGCCATATAGCTGAAACACCTGATGTTCATAAGGGTCATTTGCATATATCCCATGTGCCTCTGTTACAGGAGGTTTGGGAGGTCACTCATTGGAAGTTCTAGCTTGGCTGGAGTTTTCATTTAGTTTTTTTCTGATTGTTTTTTTCAGTGTGACCTTTTAACTCTTTGTTTTAATTTGTTATTTGGGATATTATGCAGTCACCCTATTGATAATGGACATCATCTGGGTATAACAATCCTGTGTTTCTTATGATTAGTCAAACACTCTGCTTATGCTATGCTGATGAAGTCATAACAAGGCCGAAATATGCATATCCATAGCTAGTGGGGTTTGGTGTTATTGGCCTGAAACTGTCCATTAAAACGACTTCAAATATAAAAGTCATGGGCAATCAGAATCGCCATATGGCTGAAACACCTGATGTTTATAAGGGTCATTTGCATATATCCCATATGCCTCTGTTATAGGAGGTTTGGGAGGTCACTCATTGGAAGTTCCAGCTTGGCTAGAGTTTTCATTTAGTTTTTTTCTCATAGGTAGATAAGGGTAAATCCTGGTCATCAGAGGAAACAGAAAATTCAGAATCCTGGTCAGAAGTATCATAAGCAAACTCAGTCCCAGGTCTGTTAGAGGGTTAAGGTTGGCTTCCCCTGATTAAAGTAATAAGGTCTTCAGCCATTCTTATAATTTGTTTTTTAGGCACAGAGGCCTGACCATGCGGTCTGGCATCAGTTTTCTAGGCATGGTTCGGGTTTTAGGCCTTGAAGAAGAAGATGCCATCGGTTTAATAAGCAAGTCAGTAGGCCTAAATACACCCTCAGAAGCCACTGCCTGCACAGTGGCTCTGGACCCATCCAAGGTAGAGACATCCACAGGTTCCACAGCTGAAGCATCTCGCGGCATACTGGACTCCGAATGAGTCTCAGTAGAGGCCTGCGAATCTGAAGTAGTGGGTATCAGGGGCTGCAAAAGCACCTCACTGAGTACCGGCGAACTGATGACTGGCTTAGGAGAAGCGTCATCGGCAGCTTTGGACTTAGATGGCCTGTCTCTGTCTTTATCTTTGCAATTTTTTCAGAATATCGGTAGTCGGATGGCTTACCAATGTCATATCAGGATAATTGAACCGAGCACCAAAGTATTTAGAAGCGAAAATATACCGACGACGTATAGTTCGTGGTTTAAATAAGGCACAAAACTGACAGCTTGGTACGTAGTGGTCAGGGCCTAGGCAAGGAATAAAGTACAAATGAAAATCTTTATGAGGTATTTGCTTTCCACAAAAAATGCAATTATTTACTTTTACTGACATCGGTTTAGATCAAGAAAAATTTCCCCAACTGGGTACTTAGCTTTTAGTTGAAGATACGGTTCTGAAACTCGAAAACAAAAATTTCAGGAGTCGGCCGACTGGCACTTGCAAACTGCTTCTGCTTCGGGCACAGCATGGCAAAAAAGACTGATGTAATGACGTTGGCTGCATGTTTTATACCCCTGACGACCTGACGTCACGGAAGAAGAGACAGCAGCCGACGCAGGACCCAAGACTTTGTTAATCAGGCCGACTGAGGGCTACTGCAAGCAGATAACCCAAATGTGATGCCTGCAACAGTGAAACACAAAGAACATCCTCAAGTAAGTTCAGAATCCTCTCTGATCTGGTGGGACCTCCTGGATGACTCTTTTGTCCAGCAATTTCTGAATTTCGTGAGCTGCAGCTTCTCTCTGACTGGGTGGAATGTTGGGAAGCTGTCTTCTTTTAGAAATGGGTGTTTGGAAAAATGGTATAAAATAATCTCTGGATATTACTTTTAGCACACAAGAATCTTTTGTGATAGCAGACCAGGCTTTTGGGTGTATGGACAAGCATTGCCCTGACTGGTACAAGAGGCGAGCAGTTGGGCAGCCATTCAGGCATACTGAAAGGGCCTATCCAGAAAGGAATCTCAGAAACCCTGATTTTGAGGGCCTCCTTTGCCACGAGGATGGTGTCTTCGTTGAACTCCCTCCTCTGCCTCTGAAGTTGTCATCTCCACGTGAATCCTCGAAAGACCCTGGGGATTTACAGAACCACATTTTCTTGCCTCATCTTTGACTCTTTGAAAAGGATTGTTGAGTGGTAAAAAAGGGAATTCCCATGGCAAACAGAGTATTCCTTCCTGTTCACTGTGGAAAGTGTTTCTTTCATAGAAGGGCCAAAACAAGGATATTTTGTCATAAAGGAGCATTGATGAAAGAAGAGTTGAAAGGGTCTGCAAAGTTGTATAACCACATCCAGACATGTCTCCTTATGACTATGCCTGAATCTGTGTGCTGTGAGGTGCTTTCTTCTGCATGAAAAATCAACCTCATGGATGCACTGGAGATAGATAAAAGAGTGGCAGCTGTCTGGAGGATCTTAAATAATCCTCTAAAGACATGGACTTTGTGAGAAATTTTGAGAGTTCCTTGGTCAAATCCCCCGTAGTCTTGTAAATTGCAACAAATAGTTTATGAAACTCAAGGCAAAGGTCGCTGATGCACACATGTGCTTTCCAAACCTGTCCAACACGCTAGACTCTGTTTTGAGGGGGTGGACAGGGGAGCTCTGTTCTGCTGACTCATTCTTGGTGGCTGACGCCACAACAATTGCATCAACAGAGACTCCTTTGCTCCAGTGAGGCTTATCTTTTGGAGTAGCTAGAATTTTATCCAGATGATGTGAAATTATCTCAAAAGAATCCAGTTCCTTCTATGCCCAGTGAGAGACTAGGTTGATAAGCTCATCGGTCGGGGGAGTCACACAAGATGTAGATGGGCTAGCACCAAAAGCTTCCAGAAATACTGACTCTTCATGGGAAGGACTATCTGGGTACCAACCACCCTTCTGTTTAAGGATCTCCAAAATGTCTCCAAATAAGACATCATCAGATGGTGACCTAGGAGACCTTCCCTTCATCAAAATCAATATCTTAGGTGAGAGATTCCAAGAGGGAATCTATGTGCCTCCTTTCACACATTCTCTTTTGGTGAACCTTCTCAGCAGGATGCTCTGGGGAGATGTTCAAAGAGAGGGGAAGCTCTTCTATGGGAACTGCCTTGATGCTAGTTGGTACTGGCTGTCCCTATGGAGTAGGTCTGATGGGATCAGAGCTTGGTACCATCGGGGGAAAGGGTGTAGGATCCCATGACATATGAGAGACTGGATGAATGAAAGAACATCTGCTCCACAACCTCAAAGGCTGATGGATCAGGAGAAGCCATGGCCAGCTGCATCAGAGTTAAGACTTCCAAAGCAGGCAAGCCACAACTTCATCTGCATGCATGTCTTGAGGACGGAAACAGATCCAAACTATCTAGTGCTGAGGCTCAGAGGGGCAAAGAAGAATCTGACATAACTGGAGTAGTTCCGATCTCCACTGATCTGAAGCCGACTCTTCGTTTCCAAGACTCATCCTGATGTGAGGGAATACGAGCAGAAATGGGCAGGGAAACCATCAGGGTTGAAGATGAAATTCTCTTTGGTTCCAATACTGTTACTCTCTGAACTATCAGATCCTGGGGCTCCAAAACAGAAGGACGAATCTTTTTTCTCTCCCTATTCTTTTGTTCCTCCTGCTTTCTCCCCTAAGCTTTCTTTCTCCACCTTACGTACTTCTCCCCTAGATTTCTCCTCCTTATGGCTATGACTCTTCTCCAGAAAGTATATATCTTTTATAAATCTGCTCTCTCTTTCTATTGTTGTTTCTCTTTCCTTGGTCTTACACTTTCTCTTCTTGGTGTTAAAATATGCAATAATGTTTAATATGATGTTATTTAGATTATCTAGGAAGTTAAAGTCCTATTCTTTTCTGGTAACAATGATCATTTCTCTTACCTTGGTCTTACATGTTCTTTTCTTGGTTTTAAAATATGTATTAATATTTAATATGATGTAATTTAGACTGTCTAGAAATTTTAAGTCCTATTCTTTTTTGGTAACAATATTAATTGTCTACGTCCAACCAGTCTGTAATCTGTTATTTGTACTCATGATGTATCTCTTATGTCTATATGTGGAGCTTTTCTCCCCGGGCCTCTGCTGAAAATGGAAATATATCCAGTTAGACTAGCCCGGTTAACAAATGTAAAATAAATAAAATAAAATAAAAGAAGATGCAACTGTATGGGCAGTGGCAGGAAGGCTCACAGATCCGATGAGAGATGGAGACAGTATAACCCCTTCTGGTACTAAGCTCTGAAGAACTTTATCATCATCCTATCCACTTCCCCTTCAGAAAGACTCCTGGAGGACCTCACAGTTGAGGGAGTGAACTGAGTTATGCAGTTTTTCCTCAGAGTTTACATGAGGGGAGAATGAAGCCAAGGAGAAATAGGATCGACAATAAACTCAGGTGAGTGAGTTCTTATATACATACATACATACATACAAAAAAATCAAGCACAGGCATTAATGCCCTTCCAGCCTGCCAATATACCAAAACACATGTTCCCATAATAACTGCCCGTGCTGTTCTTAAAAATATCTAAACTAGTACATGCTTTAATGTACTTTGGTAGTCTGTTCCATACATCAGCTACTCTCTCAGAGAACCAGTTAGTACACTTCTCATTACAACAGAATCTTCTACATGGGATGTCTGATGATTCTCTACTACTTTTTGATAACCCCAAACATTCCCAGAGGTAGTTGTCTCTAAATGCCCTATATACCTGAATAAGATCTCCTCTTAGATATCTATAAGAGACACTGTACAAGTTCAGATATTTTGGTCTTTCATAATAACGTAAATTTTCACATCTATAGATGCCTTTGGTATATTTCTCCTGTACTCTTTCCAGTTTACTCATGCTTGTTTTCTTATAAGGTTTCCATATTGTTATTCCATACTCAAGTTTAGGTCTAATGTAACTAACAAACAATGGCTTCATCATTTCTGATTTCCTAGACTTTATAAATCTTTTTATACAACCTATAGTTCTATAGCTATCATTAACCAACTTGTTGACATAATTAGAAAAATTCAAAGCTGGATCTACTCATAGTCCTTAAATGAATCTACAGTTTCACTCACTGTGTGCTGTACTAAATATTCACCTTTCAATTTATGTCGCCCAAATTTCATATGCTTAGTTTTTGATGCATTTAATCAGCATATTATTCCCCTGTGCCCAAATGGTCAAATTTGTCAAACTATTTTGCAGATATGCCTCATTTGTAACACAAGTAATCAGTTTACCCAATTTCAGTCATCTACATATAGACTGTAGCACACCTCAGATGAAAATGTTAGGTCTGGAAGATACAATCTAAAAAGGTAAGAGCCTGGGACACAGCCCTGTGGGACACCCTGACTGTAACCAAGAATTTCACCTGTCCAATTGCTGTATGATACTTGCCATGTCATGTTTGTAAGCCATGCAGCTAGCTACACATCTTATCAAGAGTACATTAATACCTAGTTGTTCTAATTTATTGATCAGTGTTTTGTGTATGATGCTGTCAAATGCTGAAGTTAAATCTATATAAATTACATCACAGCACAATTTTTCATTCATAGCTGTTATTATATTGTTATAGAACATTATGCTACAGGTGACACTAGATCTATTTTCAACACATGCATGCTGATATATGATGTATAATAAGTACCAAAAGTTGGAACTGATGGTTTTGGATTTGTAGGGTGAGCAGTCGGACTACCGGAAATAACTACTAGAGCCAAAGACTTAGGATCCAAAGTTTTCTTTTCGGATCAAAAAAAGTTGGACTCAATGATTTTCATAGTTTTGTGGATGTTCCAAGGATGATAAGGTCTTCAGAGACTTAGATGGAGATAATTTCCTATGCCTCGACACAGCCTTTGATGATTTGCTGGGGTTTGAGCCCCATAAAAGGAAGAAGATGAAGGAGGTAATATTCCTTTGAGGACTAACTTGTTCCTCCTGTCTGCAATAGCCATCGAGTTAACAGATAGCACTTAAATGTGCTGCTCCTACACAATAAACATGCTCCCTTGTGGGCATCCAAATTCAGAATTTTGTACCCACAGGAAGTGCATTTTTTTAACTCTGTAGGCTTCTCAGCCATGGTATGATGACAATAAGCAAAAACTAGAGAAGATAAGAAATATGTATCTACATATATATATATATATATATATATATATATATATATATATATATATATGTGTGTATATATACACATATACATTTGGGACTACTAAAAGCAGTGGTGTAGCTGGGGGAGGGGGGACGGTCTGCCACAGGTGGCAGTTTTAGGGTAAAAAAAAAATGTTTTTTTAAGGGCGTTCTTCTTTCTCAATGGTCTATCACATCTGTGTGAGCTTTGTCACACAGACGTCCTCTTCTTCCTGTCCACCTGTCAGCGTAAGTTTTGCTGCCAATGATTGTTCTTCATCAAGTATGAGAAATTTTCGATCATGTTGGTGCTTCACCAAGTGAATTTTAGTGTGTGCTTCACCAAGTAAGAAGAATATTCGATCATGTTACTGCTTCACCAAGCGAATTTTACAGTGTAAGTATGTGTACGGTACACAGCAGAGAGGTGACTATCTGAAAGATCAATTATCCTAACACTGCTTTCCAAAGTTTTTGGGTAAGAAAAATCATAAATTTTGAATATGTAGACGTTATACATATTCGCTTGTGTGTGTTTTTTGAGCTTGTAGCGTGAAAAATATTCTTTATTGTCCACTGGAATCGCTGAATGGTTCAAAAGTGTATTCCCTGCATGCAGAAACAAAACAAGATTTTGGAAGTTTTTTTATCTGATTCAATGTATGTTTGATTATCCGAACTATCTTAGGTCCCAATTAGTTCAGATAATCGACTCTCTACTGTGTTACATTTGATTCAAAACGGTAGCAAAAGGAGATGTTAACAGTGTGGAGAATTTGAGCATTCAGTAAAAAGTTATAAATTAATTTGAAGAAAATTTGGAGAGGAGAGAAATTTATGGTTTGACTACTCTTTATTGCTAGATTTAAATAAAAATAAAAATAGTAGTAAAGAAAGGATAATGGGGAATAAAGGAAGTAACCTTTACAGATCTTCAATCTGTATGGGCTATAGCTGGTAAAAATCAAGAGGCTCTTTAAGAAAGAAAAGGCATTAAAAGAGTGAAATGGAGACATGAGGACATCTGAGTTACTAAGAAATTAAAAAGAAGTTCTGTATGAAGACCTTGAATCAAGGTGACCTTTTTATTGACATGTTGAATCATGTATGTGGAGGTAAAGAGAGACACTAGAAAGAGTGCAACATTTTATTACATCAGCATGAATATTTCCTAGACGAAAATAAAAAGTAGTTACTAGTAATAAGAGAGATCCACAAAGGAGATGAGTTATGAATCAAAGATGTAATTTATAGATTTTTCCTTGAAAATTTTGAAGGAAGATGTATTGACACTCTTGAGAAAAGAGTTAAAGTACAAATAACACAGCCTGACAGGGAATGAAAAAGAGTTAAATATAAGCAAGCTGAAATTATGAAAACAGTGCACAGTATGCTAGATCAACACAGATCAAAAGAAAAAGTATTTATTTATTTATTTTATTTTACATTTGTTAAATTATGAAAACAGTGCAAAGTATGCTAGATCAACACAGATCAAAGGGAAAAGTATTTATTTATTTATTTATTTTATTTTACATTTGTTAACCGGGAGTGTCTGACTGAGCCGAAAAGGCCCTTTTTCAGCAGAGGCCCAGGGAGAAAAGCTCCACATAGAAAAATTACAGATATATTTAGATATTTAGACATGATCAGTATACACACAAATTACAATAGACATGTTTTTACATTGGTATGCAGCACATCAACAGAGATAGTGGAGAGAACAAACAAGAAAATATTAATTTAAAAATAAAGGCAATTAATAGATTTGTGGTGTACAGTTGAAATTTGGAACATAGGTAGAATACATACATAGTACACAGGTACAGTACATACATTGTACATTAGCCAGTGTTTGTGAGTAAGAGTGAAAACTATTATCAAGAACTCCAGGTTTAGTACGTGTACCTTATCTGCTTTCACGAGCCTGGGGAGCAGTCATGGCACTGCCAACTTTGCTTGAGATGTTGCTTAATGTGGTTTTTAAAGGAGGCTTTGGACAATGTGTTTTGTATGCTAGTGGGGAGAGAGTTCCATTTTTTAGCCACTGAACTACCATATAGTGTGTCTCCAAAGCTATTGTAACTGTTGGTGACTTCTAGTAGTAGTTTGATTGATGATCTAAGAGGCCTTTTGGCTGAGTGATGTTGTACTAGGTTTTTGAGGGCAGGACACTTATTGTGGAGGTAAATAAACAGAATGACAGAGGCAGAGCTGATTGTAGGTTATGAGGTTGGGCAGTACAAGCCAGTGGAGCAGTCTCAAAGCAATACAGTGATGAGTTCTATATGAGCAATTTGCAGCAAAGCGGGCAATTCTGTTAAAGCAGGTTTCCATTTTGCTTAGTTCAGTTTTGTTGAGATTAATCAGAATGGGAGATGCATAGAGTAGGGTGGATAGAAGTTGGGAGCGAGCAATGGCTGATCTTGTGTTGTTGATAAGAAATGGTTTGGTACGGTAGAGTGATCCCAGTTTGGCATGTACTTTTTTAATAGTTAAGTTGAGATGACTATCAAATTTTAGGTGGGAGTCTATGGTTAATTCCCAAAAGCTTAGCTTGTGACACTGGAACGACTGGAGTTGCACTTGTGGAGTAGATTGTGAATTGACTGTTATCAGTGTTTTTGTTAGAACTGGTTATAATCATAAGCTGTTTTCTTTGGATTGAGGATAAGTTGGGCTTTGGTAAGGTAGTTTTCAATGTCAGAGAATGATAGTTGAGTTGTTTGCAGGAGGGTGGGGATGTTTTGTGCAGCACAGATTAAGGTAGTATCATCTGCATACTGAATGATAGATGCATGCTGTGTGGAGGTATGGAGGTCATTTGTGAAGATTGTGAATAGTAGTGGTCCTAAGACAGAACCCTGTGGGACTCCTATAGTTATGGGCAGCTGAGAAGAGAGATAATTTTTCCATTTCACAGCTTGGTACCTGTCAGTTAAGTAGCTTTGGAAACAGGCAAGAGTGGAATTTGATAGGTCATATTGGTTTAGTTTGTTTAGCAGGATTTGGTGCGAGACTGTGTCAAATGCTTTGGACATATCTAAAAAAAGAGTCAACACCTGCAGGCCTTCGTTTTTGAGACGGTTTACTGTGTCTGTGAAGCAGAGGAGGGTTGTAGTGGTATTATGGGCAGGTCTGAAACCATGTTGAGTAGGTGACAGGATGTTGCTGTCTAGGAGATATTTTAGCACCTGGGTATGGATGCATTTTTCTAGGATTTTGGCCAGAGGGGAGAGTACAGCAATGGGTCTGTAGTAATTAAATTCAGTGGAGGTCCCACCTTTATGTATGGGTGTAACATAGGATATTTTCCTGAGTTTGGGCACATAGTTTTCAACAACTGATCTGTCTATGAGAGTGGAGATTGGGATAGCAATAGCATCTGCTGGGAGTTTCAAGAAATAGCTGGGGAGTAGATCGGCTGCTGTTGATGAGGTTTTTAGTTTGGAGAGGATGCTTTTGATTGAAGTGGTGGAAACTGTTTTAAGGGTAAAGCTTGTATTAGTGTTATTTGTGTTGGGAGGGGGGATAGTGAGGTTGGAACTGTCCTGTGGTGCTAAGGATAGAATTGAGTTCACAAAGTGGGAGATGAATTGTGTTTCGATGGAAACTTTAGTGTCAGGGGTGGTTGGTTTGGGGGTAGCCTTTTGGGTGGATTTTAGTAGCTGGTTTACATTTTTCCAAAATTTGTGGGGGTTGTGTTGGTATTTAGTTAGTAATGTCGTGTAGTAGGATTTTCTGTCCAGCCTAATGCTTTTTTTGCATGGTTGCGCAGTTCTTGGTACTTAGGCTTTGTGTTTCTTTGGCTTTTTGATAATAAAGCCAGGCAGTGTCTCCGGACTTGAGGATTTGTTTGGTTTCTTTATTGAGCCAGGGGGTTGTAGAGGTTCTAACCTTGATTTTGCTCAATGGAGCAACAGTGTCTAGGTGTTGTAGAAATGTTTTGTTTAAATATGCTACAGCCTGGTCAAGTGGGAGGGGTCCAGTCACAGTTACAGAGTAAAGTATTGTGGACCTCAGGAGAGAATTTTTTTGTGTTTCTAGGGAATTTATAGTTAGTGGTTTTGCATATGCTTGTTCTACTATGTATAAGGTATATTATGTTGTGGTCACTTAAGGTGTCTGGGAGACTGCCTGTGTGGGGTACAATGTGGGGTTGTTAGGACCCAGTCAAGGATGGATTCCCTTTTAGATTTTTTATCACATCTAGTTGGAATTTGGACTAGCTGCTGGTACTCATGGAGATTTATTAGATTACTTGGTGGTTCTGATATACAGGTGAACCAATCTAAGTTGAAATCCCCCAGAATAAGGGTTTCTTGTGAGTATGTGGAAGAACACCAGGATAAGAAGTCTTCAAGGCTATCAGGTGTATTACCAAGTGGAATATAGACCACAATTGTGGTGATTACCTTTTTAGAGTGAAGTTGAAGTTGTGAGATAATTATGTCCCAATTATTGCGGGAGGGGTAGGAGTTTGCTATTTGACGTAAAGTTAAGTTGGACTTATACAGTAAGGCAGTTCCACTCCTTTTATGAAGTGGTCTGTCTTGCCTAATGATATTGTAGCCGGTAGGGAGAACTTCTGAGTTAGCTATGTTTTTATTTAGCCAGGTTTCTGTTAAAGCAACTATGTCTGGGGAGTAGTGTCCTATTGTACCCTGGAGTTCAGGTATTTTATTTCTAATACTTCTAATATTAATATTTAGCATTAAAAGATGGTTGGCTTTGCTGCTGTTGTTGATTTGCCCAGGGATGAAGATAGTGGGGGTATTATGTTCTGACAATTGTGTTGGAGCAGATTGTGTTGGACAGGATGGATTTGGGCCTGGGATGGGGAGGATGTCCCCACTTATGGTGAGCCTGGTGTTAAAATGGTGATACAGATGTTGGAGTTTGGTGATGAGTGTGAGAAAGTATTGTGTTTTTTTGGAGTAGGAATGAGAGCATGTGTGTTTAGTTCTGAAATGGTCTGTTATGTAGTTCTTGAAAAATTGTGGGCAGATGTTATTATAATGTGCGGTGTCTGTAATAATATAGTGTCATGCTACTAAGTTTAGGGATATTGCTAGAGTAATAACTTGCGGAGTTATAAAGAATTATGGGAAGACAGACTAGAGTTAGTTGTGTGACAGTCATGGTTATACAAACCACGAGAAAAATGGCACCAACTAAAACAAAAACCCGACCACTGTGGGTAAAAGGAATACTGAATTTATTATTATCACAGATTTAGAGCTTTCGTCTGCACAATGGCTGGACTTCTTCAGAATAAAAACACAGCAAATGCCCAAACACTAAAAAGAGCTAAAAAGACACACTCACATGTTCCCAATTAATGATTAAAGCAATATGCATCCAACTAAAATAATTGTGCAACTCACAAGATAGTACAGACAATGATAGTTAATAATGCAAAAATACAATGCAACAAAATGAAAGAACATGAACACTAATTAATAATGACATTTAGAATATAATGCTAGCATGGATTTCAACTTTAAATAACTCAAGATAGAAATTACATCATTTAGTCCTGGATGTCGCACAGCATTAACTCTTAAGTTGCCTTTTTAACTCAATAAATTCTAAAATGGTGTCATTAGGACCCCCCCTCCCCCAGGGTCCTAGGCCAGACCTTCTATGACAATGAATTTAAAGGAATGTGTAGGATATATTTTGATATTGTCTAAAAAGGGCATTTCGTTCACCCTTCTTTTTAATATCATAACCATGTTGATAAACACGATATCTGAAGTGCCTGATGGTCTTACCTATATAAAAACAGGCACAGTCATTACAGACTGCTGCATATACCACCCCCTTACTGTCAAAATTAAATTTCTTTTGTAACTTAATCATTCAATATCCGTGTATGTAATCTTCTGCACCCTCCAACATCACTTTACATTGAGTGCAGTGTCCACATTTACTCATTTTACCTTTGTTAGAACTCCTCAAACTCCTTTCAATCATAGTTTTTAAACAAGTCTCTTTCTTGTCTACTACGTTTGGCCTTTCAACTAATTTACTGGAAACCTCCAGGTCATGTTTGAAAATAGACCAAAATTTTTCAATAACAAATTTAATTTCCCTAAAATGTCCATTATAAGGCAAAACCAAAGCTTTGTTGTAATCAACATTACCTTTGTCTTGTACATCCTAACTGTGGGTGGACTGGTGAAACCCAAAAAGGACTTATAAAACCCACCCTGTCTTTTTCTCTTCACTTCATCAAATATTTCATTTAAGAAATCTTGGGGGTAATCTCTTCTATAAAACATGTCAAATAGTTTGGTGCATTCAACCAAAAACTGGACATCTTCACTCACTATCCTGGCAAGTCTCATACACTGCCCCTTAACAATAGATTTTTTTTCTGATGAGTGGGATGCCAGCTCTGGAAATGCAAATATGAGTTGAAATGAGAGGGTTTCTTATACAAGTTGGACACAAATCTCTTGTCAACCCTATTCTTAGTCAAGGTTACATCCAATAAATTCACTTGCTCTGTATCCACAGTCATAGTGAACTCCAAGAAATCAGTGGAGGAGTTGAGAAATTGGAGAAATGTATCCAACCTGCCAACTGAATCCACCCAAAAAATTATGATGTCATCTATAAAGCGTCAATAAAGACACCAACAATTCCTGAATTCTGACCTGAATAACACATTGGTTTCCCAAAAAGCCATGACCACGTTGGCAAAAGTTGCTGCACATGCAGCGCCCGTAGCAACACCATTAGTCTGTCTGAATAATTGCCCTTCAAAACCGGTGAAATTATTCTTGAGGACAATTTCCATGAGTGAACTCAATGTAATACTTTTGTCATTCCCTATCTCAGTATGTAAAGCCAAATATTCATAAAACCAATCAATCCCTCTTTCATGTGGTATAGTAGTGTACAAGTTCTTAACATCAATACACACAAACACTAAATCATTATTGTATAATCCATCCGTCACCCCATTCAAAAAATCCCAAGAGTTCTTCAATAATGGGGAATAATCAATAATGATGTGTTTAATGCTTGGTCAATATACCTAGCTATAAAAAATGTCTTTGATCCTTTGGCATCAATGATGGGTCTCAAGGGAGGCTCAACCAAAGATTTATGAATCTTTGGGAGACCAAAAATCATGGGAGTCCTAGGATGTTGCACTTTCATATCTTTAAGTCACTGAGGGTGATTTGGCCATTAAGAAATAAATCTTCTAGGGCCAAATCAACCCTGTGAATGGCCAAATTCTTTTCATTTAAGGAAATTTCCTCGTAGTCAGCTGACAACAATAATGAAAGGATTTTGTTAATATAATCATCCTTACTCATGACTACAAGGCCACCTCCCTTTTCCAGTTTCATTATTCACAGAGAGGTGTCTGACCTGATGTCCTTAAGTAATGTGGCTTCATCACTAGAAAAAAATGAAGTGGATAGGAATGGGACAGCTAACTATTTTCCTGATTTCTTCTTCACATAAAGTTTAAAAAATGGCAACTATAGGATGCAAAGAAGGATTGTACGTGCTAGGTCTCTTGTTGTTCTGATACAATACACTATCTACACCTGAATTACCAAACAGAAGGCCAAAATTCAATTTCTTGGAAAACAATTTAAGTTGTAATAAAATCTGATCTATTCTGGCCCTTTGAATGGGAAGAAAAGTTAGGCCTTTTTGAAATAACTCAGCCCAGCTACTTGAAATCTCATGGTGACTGTAGTTGTATATGTGAAAATCACCTAGTGAGTTAAATACAACTGAATATGCTGGTTGAGAATTCAATACCAATTGTTCTGTCTCCTCAAGTCCATATATCTCTCCCTTCCCCTCCCCCTCCCCCTCTTCCCACTCCAACCTTGTTGGTAATGGTTGGAGCTGTGGTTGGGGGGACCCTGTTGTCTGTAACCACTGTTGTTGTTGTTGTTGTTTAGTCCTGGATGTCGCACAGCATTAACTCTAAGTTGCCATTTTAACTCAATAAATTCTAAAATTGTGTCATTGGGACCCCCCCCCGAGGGTCTTGGGCCAGATGCAGCTTTTCCATTTTCAATCTTAATTCATGGTTAAACAAGGATTTATTCAACAGGTTTCAACAAGAAAATACCTTGAGCACAGATACTGTGGACAAACGTTTGAAAACCTTTCAGGAATCGGTCATTAAATTTTGTAAATTACAATTAGAATGAGACTATCTACAGGAATGCTTGAAGGTAGAATGTGTGCACAAAGGTTTGAGAATGTGGACATTTCCTTCAGGGTTGGTGAAGGATTCACATTTACGTGAGTTAATTATTTTATTTAACAAATATGGTTGTGAGCTTCTACAAGTACTTATTAATGACTATGGCAAACAAATGTATGATTTGAACCAATCTATAGAAACTTTGAGCATTTCTCTCAAGAATGATCTACTTTTTGATGTCAAAATTGACCAGTATAAAGCTGTTTTTTGTAAAGCTGATCAATTTATTCAAGAACTCAAAGCCAAAAAAAAAATCAAGAAGCATAACAGAGACTTGAGGGAATATGAGAACAATATTGCCTACCTCCAGCCCCCTATTAATAAATCTGACTAATCTAACAATGTTTTTTCTGATGATAATGACTGTAATGTGTTGTTTGGGCAGAGTGACAATGGTATTATCATTGATGGTGGTTCTTTTAAAGGTGAATAGGCCCCTTTAGACCCCACCCCCTCCCCCCAAGGAGATCAGAAAGGTTAATGAACCGGGGGGGGCAACAACAACAATGGTTACAGACAACAGGGTCACCCAACCACAGCTCCAACCATTACCAACAAGGTTGGAGTGGGAACGGGGGGAGGGGGGTACATGGACTCGAAGAGACAGAACAATTGGCACTGAATTCTCAACCAGCATATTCAGTTGTATCTAACTCACTAGGTGATTTTCACATATACAACTACAGTCACCATGAGATTTCAAGTAGCTGAGCCGAGTTATTTCAAAAAGGCCTAACTTTTGTTCCCATTCAAAGGGCCAGAATAGATCAGATTTTATTACAACTTAAATTGTTTTCCAGGAAATTTAATTTTGGCCTTCTCTTTGGTAATTCAGGTGCAGATAGTGTACTGTATCAGAACAACAGGAGACTTAGCACGTACAATCCTTCTTTGCATCATATAGTTGCCATTTTTTAAACTTTATGTGAAGAAGAAATCAGGAAAATAGTTAGATGTCCCATTCATATCCACTTAAATTTTTCTAGTGATGAAGCCACATTACTTAAGGATATCAGGTCAGACACCTCCCTGCGAATAATGAAACCGGACAAGGGAGGTGGCATTGTATTTATGAGTAAGGATGACTATATTAACAAAATCCTTTCATTATTGTCAGCTCACTACAAGGAAATTTCTTTAAATTAAATGAATGTGGCCATTCACAGGGTTGATTTCGCCCTAGAAGAGTTGTTTCTTAATGTCCAAATCACCTTCAGTGACTTAGAATATATGAAAGTGCAACATCCTAGGACTCCCACGATTTTTGGTCTCCCAAAGATTCATAAATCTTTGGTTGAACCTCCCTTGAGGCCCATCATTGATGCTAAAGGATCCAAGACATTTTTTATAGCTAGGTATATTGACCTAGCATTAAAAAACATCTTTATTGATTACTCCCCATTATTGAAGGACTCTTGGGATTTTTTGAATGGGGTGCCAGATGGATTAAACAATAATGATTTAGTGTTTGTGTGTATTGATGTTAATAACATGTACACTACTATCCCACATGAAAGAGGGATTGACTGGTTTTATGAATATTTGGCTTTACATACTGAGCTAGGGAATGACAAAAGTATTACCTTGAGTTCACTCATGGAAATTATCCTCAAGAATAATTTCATCAGTTTTGAAGGGCAATTATTCAGACAGACTAATGGTGTTGCCATGGGCGTTGCATGTGCAGCAACTTTTGTCAATGTGGTCATGGCTTTTTGGGAAACCAATGTATTATTCAGGTCAGAATTTAAGGATTGTTGTCTGCATAGACACTTTATAGGTGACATCATCATTTTTGGGTGGATTCAGGTGACAGGTTGGATACATTTCTCCAGTTTTTCAACTTCTCCACTGATTTATTGGAGTTCACTATGACTGTGGATCCAGAGCAAGTCAATTTTTTGGATGTAACCTTGACTAAGACTAGGGTTGACAAGAGATTTGAGTCCAACTTGTATAGGAAATCCTCTCATTCCAACTCATATTTGCATTTCCAAAGCTGGCATCCCACTCATCAGAAAAAATCTATTGTTAAGGGGCAGTGTGTGGGACTAGCCAGAATGGTGAGTGAAGATGTCCAGTTTTTGGTTGAATGCACCAAACTATTTGACATGTTTTATAGACGAGGTTACCCCCAAGATTTCTTAAATGAAATATTTGATGAAGTGAAAAGAAAGAGACAGGGTGAGTTTTATAAGGGGCTAGTACACCCACAGTTTGTCAGGATGTATAAGACAAAGGTAATGTTGATTACAAGAAAGCTTTGGCTTTGCCTTATAATGGACATTTTAGGGAAATTAAATCTGTTATTGAAAAATTTTGGTCTATTTTCAAACATGACCCAGTGGTTGCCAGCAAATTAGGTGAAAGGCCAAACAAAGTATACAAGAAAGAGGCTTGCTTAAAAACTATGATTGAAAGGAGTTTAGGGAGTTCTAACAAAGGTAAAAATGAGTAAATGTGGACACTGCACACAATGTAAAGTGATGTTGGAGGGTGCAGATGTTTTCATACACGGATATGGAATGATTAAGTTACAAAAGAAATTTAAATGTGACAGTAAGGGTGTGGTATAAGCCACAGTCTGTAATGACTGTACTTGTTTTTATATAGGTAAGACGATCAGGCACTTCAGATATCGTGTTTATCAACATGGTTATGATATTAAAAAGAAGGATGAATGAAACGCCCTTTTTAGACATATCAAAATATATCCTACACGTTCCTTTAAATTCATTGTCATAGAATGTCTGGCCCAGGACACTCGGGGGGGGGGGGTCCCAATGACACCACTTTAGAATTTATTTAATTAAAATGGCAACTTAGAGTTAATGCTGGGAGTCATCCAGGACTAAATGATGTCATTTCTATCTTGAGTTATTTAAAGTTGAAATCCATGCTAGCATTATAGTCAAAATGTCATTATTAATTAGTGTTCATGTTCTTTCATTTTGTTGCATTGTATTTTTGCATTATTACCTATCATTGTCTGTACTGTCTTGTGAGTTGCACAATTATTTTAGTTGGATGAATATTGCTTTAATCATTAATTGGGAACATGGGGGTGTGTCTTTTTTCACTCTTTTTAGTGTTTGGGCATTTGCTGTGTTTTTATTCTGAACAAGTCCAGACATTGTGCGGACGAAAGCACTAAATTTGTAATAGTAATAAATTCAATAGTCATGGTTATAAAGTTTAAGTTGGTTCTAGATGGAGGTGTGGATAGGAATTATAGGGTTGCACTATATGTGGATGGGTAAGTAGTGTGGGGTGATGTAATAATGCCTAGCGGGAATGAGAGTGGTTGGGAGTATTTCGTGGTGGAACAAGTGGCTGTGGTGTAATGTGATCTGACTTGAGGAGCTGTGATTGGTGGGGGTGATGTGAGGTTGAGCTGTGGGTGTGGCTGCGATTACTATAAATGTAGAGGCAGTGGGGGACTGGGAGCAGGGCAGCGGAGTTAAGAGAGCCCGAGTGTTAGCGAGAGCGAACGGAGTGGGCCAGAGCCCACCAAGACAAGAGTAATGGGCAGCAAAAAGTAAGTGTTACTTTACAAATCTGAACACTTTAAACAAATTCCTGAAGTCTAATGGCTTAATAGCAAGTTGAATTCAATTGCTGAAGAACACCTGTATCCTGGTGGGAGATTAGTAATTTAAAGATGGCTCCATGCTCAACAGGATTCTAATATATAATTAACACCAAAGTATCTTGCCAATAGTCCAGATAAACGCTCCAAATGCTCCAAGCCAAATAAAAAGTTCAAATATAAAAAGTACAGGAACAGGAGCGAAGCAGAGCCCAAATATAGCCAAAAACTTTTATTTAGGATTAAACACTGCAGGTCAGATAAGCGATTTCACTCAATACAATGAGCTTCATCAGATCACAAAGACCAATACCCATATACCCTATATATACATAAATGGTAGTCACTACTAACCTATCATGTACAGTTCCTAATTAACCTAGAAAAAATGAGGATATGTAACAATTGAATACAACAAAACCACAGCATGTGCATATACAAAAAGAGACACATGTACAAATTCTTTCACAGGAACAGAATTAAAAGCAGTGAATAAATAGTAATGTTAATAAATCTAAAAAATGTATAATCTATAAAAACGTATGTATAAAAGATGTATAAATTTCGAACATGTCTCACGCATACCAATCTATATATATATGAATATATATATATATATATATATATATATATATATATATATATATATATATATATTTAAAAAACAACATCTAAGCACTAAAATCTAATATTCCTATGTTTCTTAAGTGCTGGCTTAATAGAGGCTCTCTCATTTAGACCAGAGCCCCTATCTGCTCTCAACCTGATGATCCATTTACTCTCTCTACCTTCAGTGTGATTCCTAATATCACCCCCCCCCCGGATGCTAGGCTTAATAATCTCAAGGGCTCTAAATAAAAAGTTATGATCACTCCCAACCTGGACAACATGCTTAGCTAGGGCATTATGTAAGGATTCCTTTCTTATATGGGGCGGGCAGAAACGGAAGCTATCAGAAGAATTTGTGCCACATCAGACCATAAAAAAGATGTGGAGGAACAAACTGAGTTAGTATTCGATGGCTTGACTTCTAGTGCCTCGGCACCTGTAGCTAGTGCTGATTCATTGATTTGCAATATTTCAAGTCATATATTAACACAACATGAAGAAAATCTGTTGAATAAAGGTCTCAATTTTATTCCTAGTGGTCATAGTAATTTTGCTGACACGGTTGTAGATATGAGACTTTTCTGTCATAATGTAATGCTTAAGTTAATGTTCCATGATAATGTGAATACCAGTATAGGTGGATCTGAGAGACCACCAAGGTTTAAGAAATTGAGTAGTTTTATACCTTCATACCACCCTCTGGTTGAGGCTTATTTGAAGTTGACAGAGGATGAATTATATGAATATTTTAGTAAAATTACTCATAGAAGAAAGGGTAACTTGACTGTACTAGAGATAGAGAGTTTACGACAGTTACAGGCCTTACAATCCATAACTATAAGGCCAGCTGATAAAGGTGGCCAGATAGTTATTATGGATACTGACCACTATCATGTTGCCATGATTACTTTGTTAAGTGATCAGTTTTATAAAGTAGTTAATGAACGGATAGTTCGAGAAACTATTTTATATGTAAGTGATACTCTGTTGGATATGTTTAAAGGTGGTGCTATAGATCAGGAACTATATGACTATCTCTTAATTAGAGCTCCCTTGATCCCAGTTATACAAGGTCTTCCTAAAATACACAAAGATATTAGGAATCCACTGATGAGACCGATTGTGTCTGGACAGGGTTGGATTACTGAGCATATGTCAGTATATGTTGAGAAACATCTACGTCCTATTCTTAATAACAATCATATAGTACTTAGAGATTCGAAACAGTCTTTGTTAGACCTTTATGACTGTTTGAGTAGTTCAGTTGATACAGATAATCTAATTTTTGTAACTTTTGACATCCAGTCGTTATTTACTGTTCTACCGAATGAACTAGGGATTATCTACATTACTGATTATCTTTCTACACATAGTGATTATTCACCAGTTCAGATAGACTTGTTGGCACATTTCTCAGAATTGATTCTAGAGAACAATATTTTTGTTTTTCAGGACAAGTTTTACCAACAACAGGGTGGTGTCGCCATGGGTACGCCCTGCGCCAATAGTTATGCTAATATGTTCTTGGCGCAATGGGAACATGAAGTGCTATTTAGAGTTAATGAGTTTGAACAACAAGTGGTGTTTTACCGACGTTTTGTAGATGATGTTTTTGTTTTATGGAGAGGAGATGTAGATGGGTTAGTCAGATTCCATACTACAATGAACCAACTAACAGATTATTTAAACTTCACTATGAACTATTCTAGATCTAGGATCGAGTTCTTAGATTTGTTTGTTGAGAGACTGGATAGTGGTCTGATTAATACAGGGGTTTATCGTAAACCTTGCCATCATAATACGTTGTTGATGCGCACTAGTATGCATCCACAACACATTTTTAAGAACATCATTAGAGGCCAAGGAATGAGAACCTCTAGGCTGAATGCCACTGATACAGGTTTTATGACTGAAGTAGCGAATTTGAAACAGAGATTAGTGGAGCGTGGTTATAGTTCTCATGAAGTTGAATCTAACCTCATGAATATTAGTGAACTTAGATCGGACAAAGCAGCTCCTTAATTTGGACCAAGGGTAACTATTGAGGAAGCTATTTCTGATAGGAGCTCTGAGGTTAGGGTTTCCTTACCCTATACTACTGACTGTTCAGCTGTTAGGTACATTATCAATAAACATTGGTCTGTCCTTTGTACTGATGAAACTATTAGGAAGGTAGTAGGAACTAAACCTCAATTCATTTTTAGGAATAAACTTAACCTAAGAAGGATGCTCTGTTATTCTAAAAAACAAGGACAATTTTCTGAACACACTTGTAGCAGACCCTGCGGGCACTGTAATTATTGTAATTTTATAGATACTAATATGTACTTTACACATCCTGATTAACATACTACATTTAGTACCCAGGTGGACGTCACTTGTGATACCTCCAATATTGTATACCTGGCAGTATGCCAGGTTTGTAGTGCGTTCTATGTTGGAAAAACGAATCGTCAGTTTAAAGAAAGGATTCGTGAACATGTTTATCATATAAGAAAGGAATCCTTACATAATGCCCTAGCTAAGCATGTCGTCCAGGTTGGGAGTGATCATAACTTTTTATTTAGAGCCCTTGAGATTGTTAAGCCTAGCATCCGAGGGGGTGATATTAGGAATCGCACTGAAGATAGAGAGAGTAAATGGATCATCAGGTTGAGAGCAGATAGGGGCTCTGGTCTAAATGAGAGAGCCTCTATTAAGCCAGCACTTAAGAAACGTAGGAATATTAGATTTTAGTGCTTAGATGTTGTTTTTTAAATATATATATATATATATATATATATATTTTCATATATATATATATATATATAGATTGGTATGTGTGAGACACGTTGGAAATTTATACATCTTTTTATACATACGTTTTTACAGATTATACATTTTATAGATTTATTAACATTACTATTTATTCACTGCTTTTAATTCTGTTCCTGTGAAAGAATTTGTACGTGTCTCTTTTTTGTATATGCACATGCTGTGCTTTTGTTGTATTCAGTTGTTACATATCTTCATTTTTTCTAGGTTAATTAGGAACTGTACATGACAGGTTAGTAGTGACTACTATTTATGTATATATAGGGTATATGGGTATTGGTCTTTGTGATCTGATGAAGCTCATTGTATTGAGTGAAAGCGCTTATCTGACCTGCAGTGTTTAAATCCTAAATAAAAGTTTTTGGCTATATTTGGGCTCTGCTTCGCTCCTGTTCCTGTAGGATTCTAATATAGACTTAGTATTGGGGGAGGGGGATAGCACAAGCGTGTAAACTAGATGGAATGCAAAGAAGCCACTGAAACCAGAGAGGCAATCAGTGGAAATCTATCAGTGAAGGCCTCAGAAGGCGTGAGTAATAATTCAAAGTCTACCTGTAAAGTGAAGGAGAGAAGAGACAGCAAAGTTTATTAAGGTTGGGAATGTGTCTTCACATTGACTTGCTTATTAGTAGCCAGTTTGTGTGCAGATTAGAGTAGGGAGATACATTAGCAATGAAGGAGAATGTATGGAGAGGCAAATAAACAGGTGGGGCTCAAGTGATACAAACTAAGGCAGAAAAAACTGAGAGGGCTGCTTGATGGTTAACTTAATCACAGAGATCTGAATTAAATGTATACTGTCTATTGGACAGTTAGGATTACTTCACTAGTGGGGGGGGGAGGACACAAGGCTACAACAGTCAGTTTATTAGCATGCTGAGAACTACTAAGAAACACTGCTAATGTTATAGCTTCACTCTCATAACAATACAAGTAGAATGCCTGGGTGGACTGACCCTGCTCTTGAGGCTCAAAATATATATCCTTGTTTAGTTTTGCAGTACTGATTAGACTGTCTGGGTGGGGTGGTAACCGCAGACTGCAGAGTTGCTTGAGTGTGCTCCTACTCTTGAGGCTCAAAATGTATATCATGTATATCCTTGTTTAGTTTTGCAGTACTGATTCCTTCTTAGACTGTATGGGTGGAGTGGTAGCCACAGACTGCAGAGTTGCTTGAGTTTGCTCCTGCTCTTGAGGCTCAAAATGTATATCCTTGTTTAATTTTGCAGTACTGATTCCTTCTTAGACTGTATGGGTGGGGTGGTAGCCGCAGACTGCAGAGTTGCTTGAGTGTGCTCAGCAAGCAGAATTCAACTGCTGAAGAGCACTTGTGTCCTGGTGGGAGACTAGTAATTTAAAAAAGGTGAAAAATAAATATGGAATATAAAACAGCTGTAAAATATATAGTTATGAAGATAAGAAAAAGAAACAACAGGGATGGATGTGCAAACTTTATAATGGCAATACACAAAAAATCTGCAGCAGTACGAAATGGTATAAGTTATAATTTTTATAAAATGATAACAAAAATAAAAAGCAAAGGTATAAAAGGGGGTTATAACATTCACTTGAAAAAAGAATCAGGAAAAATATAAGACATTGGAGAATTATAATGTTGATGGGGGGGTTGTGATTATAAAGTGCTCATGAAATTGTTAAAAAAGTGATTTCAGGAGGTAACGGTAGAAGCTTTGCTTGAAGGTGTTTATGATGTTGAGGGAACACAAGTAGATGTTGGCAATGATGAAAGAAACATGAGGCATTATAGTAAGGTAAAGATATGAGGGAAGTTGGCGTTGTGATGTGGCTAACGTTTTATAATGTCAATCATTTTTCAAACTTGGAAAATAATGAAAAAGTATAGCATATGGGAAAAGATTATGAGAATACTAAAATCACTGTTTGATAGCATAGGTTAGACTAACTAAATAGATGGTTGGTTTAGAAAGCTGAATTAGTAAAGGGGGTGAAACATATGTCAGATGAGTAGGACATTTTTTCTGGTAATAGATGCAGTAATACGAAATTGTTAAGTAAACTGTGTAATGCAAGGATGTGAATAATGCATAGAATTGATGTATCTTTGTTTTTACTGTACGGAGGTGACTTACTGATCAAACTAATTAGGCATGGATGTGTGAGATGGTTGCAGGAATGTACGAATTGTTGTAAAAAGTAGGATTTCAATTAAATAAAATATGGGTTTTGGGGAAGAATGAATACATTTCACAAAGGAAGAAATACATATATTGTTAATATGATATGCTAAACAATGTGTGAACATTCAGCAATGGAGAGATGCTTTACAAAACATTTTAAGAAGTTACTGTATGATGGCATGCATTTCAGACACAATAAAAGATTCTGTACATGATTAATACTTGCATATTAGGAAAATTTGCATATGTGGTAGCATTTGTAAGTTTCCAACTCAGTGAGAAAAAATGTTCCTAGAGATGGTATATAGTGCATTATGGGCATCTAGGCTAAATTGTGATAAGATAGAAATTGTATATAAATAAAAAGAAGATGGGAGATTGAATTTGGTTAACCCTGTGCCATATAATGTATCAATATATATGTTTTAGATGATGAATTATAAAGATAAAGCTTGAAAAAGACAAACCAATAAATAAAGTGTTATATAAAATAGGTGGAAATAAAACTGGAAGGGATGCCATGGAAAAGGAAAGAAATGATGATAATGATTTAATAAAGGACTATGTGAACAAGATGAAAATATGGAAAATAAAAGTGTTGGAGTTCAAGGGAAAAGGAAAGTGTAGTACATTAAGATAATGAGAGAGGATGTTTTGTTTACCCATTATAACCATTAGATGAAGAGATAAATATGGTGACAAAGGCAAAAATTATTTAAGAAAAATGTATGGATGTGACAATCATTTGTTGAGATTATTGTTAGAAAAGTTGTCTATAAAGGCACATGTGAAATACAAGGTTGTGTGATACATGTAAATTGGAACAGATGCTAGAGCGTGTGTTTTTGAACTATAAGAACATTGAGGTCCCCATTTGATAATGATTTTGTGAGGGGTGGCAAATTGAAAGACAGCCCCGGGCGGCAAAAACTCTAGCTATGCCACTGACTAAAAGGTTCAGTAAAAGGACTACCAATGGTAGTAAAGAATACCCTGTGAAACTGAGCAAGAAAAAAAAACAGAAAAGGGATAGATAAAAAAAGGTACCACCAATGGTACATAAAAAAATACTTTACTGAAGGTAGAATGGACAAACGAAAAAAAACCCAAAAAACTAAGAGGGAGTGTACTATATAATATTGTAATTAAACAGGAAGAAAGAAGCTTTCCCAAGGAAAACTCACTTACTACACCCCAAAAATCTTGACATGCACTCTGAGAGAGGAACCACTTCTGTGTGAGATGGTGGCAAACAAGATCTGATGTATTGGGGGTGGACTAGGGAATTGTGGGTAGAAGGAGGAGCTGGAGAGGTTTGTCTGAAGTCTGTAGAATGCAGTTAAGTCAGATCCAAGCCGAGGTCAGATCAATAACCCATACGATGAGGAAGACTGAAAATAACATCAGATCATTAGTTATAATTAGGTTTTGTACCAAATATGCATTTCAGAAGATAATTTAAAGAAACCAGGGAGTAAATTACCCATAGTGTAGGAAGATGCTGCATGAGAGCCATTCTGTTAACTGTGGATGTCAGCTGAGATTGTACTCCTGCAAAAAAAGTAAAAGCTGCTGTATTCTGTTCTATACCCAGAGACATATAAAGCACATTTCCAGGTGTTATTATTTCCTGCTGCAGAATTTGGTTTCTCTTCCAGTGAAGTTCAGTAAAGTGATGTAGTGAATTGTACAAGTACATATGTTGCAACATTACTTACTCTTCTACCACAGGATTGTGATATTTGTACTCAGCTGTATTACCCTACAAAACATGGTATCAAATAACATAATCAGGAAGGTATGTACTTTTAATGTCAGCTCCAGGATGCAGAACCATTTGGAGTTAAGATTTCTGCTGTCCCATCCTTGGAATGTGCATGTTGCTCAGAGGGTTAACTTCTTCCAAAATTATGATTTCAGGGGCTCACTACAGAGTAGTATTTGGGGGCGGCCGCAGTGGTGCACTGGTTAGCGTTGCTGCCTCACAGCAAGAGGTTCTCTGGTTTGAGCCTCGGCTGGGGAGCCTTCTGTGCAGAGTCTGCATGCCCTCCCTGCGCCCTGTGGTCACATGGATTTCCCCCGGTTGCTCCGGTTTCCTCCCACATCACAAAGACATGGTGTAGGTGGACTGGACACTCTATACTGGCCCTAGGCATGAGTGCGTGCGTGTGTGTGTCTTCTGTGGAAGGTTGGGTACTGGGCTGGCAACTCAACACCGTAAAACTCCACTGCCAATCATGAGGAGACAGGTGATCCACTGTGGTGACCCCTAACCAGGAAAAGCCGAAAGAAGAAGAAGAAGACTACAGAGTAGTATTTGTAAAATGTGAAATAGCAGCTTCCCCTAGACATCTGAATGACATAAGAACAGGATAAATACCACAAGAAATCTGGACAAAGCCAAAAATAATCAAGGGAAAAAGGCCCAAAATGGGGACTTTTTTAAAATCTCACCCTTGTAAATTTAGAAAGTTGCTAGAATAACAGGCTTTGTACTGTCCTGCTTTTTCTGAAGGGTACAAAGTCTGAATCTCAAATGTCTATTATTATTTAGTGGCTTCAACCCTCAATGATTTGCCAGACAACCACACATTTTATCAGGAACAGGCCAAAAATATAAGGCAAAAATTTGGATATTCTGCGAAAATCTGAACAGTTAAGAGGTATGATTCAAGAGCTCGCATTTATGTTCTATTTCAAATAAGATTTACATGGTTTAAGACTTGACTGCTGAAACTCATCTCCATTATTTTAAGCCATCCAAGAAGAAAGGGGCTGGGGAAAATCAGTATTCTGCATTCAAATCATTGACAACCACACTGCTGTCAGAAAACATTGAGCAGAAGAAACTGCTCTGCACTATCCTTAATGTTCTTCAAAAAAGCTGTAAATGAAAAACAGATAATGCACACCAGAAATGCATAGTATAGTGCAAAATTTTCTGTTACGAAAGTGGCACCTCTCAGGTCGAGGTCAGTTTAATTTGGTTTACTATAGTATGGTTGACATGGGTTGGGTCAAACAGGTGTAACATCGCAAAAGAATGATGAAGTTGACAACAACAGAAGACCGGAATGTCGAAAATGGTAAATATGAAGATACGTATACGACATTCTCGACATTTCGTCCTCCAGCCATTATCCTGATTTGACTACAACAAATGGGTTTTTACTTAGCTTACTTCTACTGTTTTGCAGGGGTGCTATGCCACCCTGAACCTCCAACACCCCCTGCACATTAAATATACCAACTCTGAGATCGCACTACAATGAGGAAATGGGCTACTTCCCTGTTCCTCACTGAAGCAAGACCTCTCTCCACAGTCTCGGCACGTCGCTTGTCAAAAGGTCAAGTGCACCATGCAACTTGAATAACCTCGGTCGACCACTGTTGGTTCGATTTCCTGCCCCTTGGAAACCATGGCCATGAATAGTGGCGGTTCGACTGACTGCCATTCAGGTAAGTCATAGTAAACCATTTAATTCACTAGCTAAGCTCCATTTGTATTATGACATCTTATAAGAAATAAAGATTCCTCTGCTGAAAGCAAAAATCATGAATCTACAAAATATTTTATCAAAGTAAACTCCAAATCATTCATCAGAATTTTGGTTAAGAGCATAAACGGTCCTAGCAGGTGAAGCTATTACAATGTGATTAAGCAGATCTACTGCTGTCCGAGTTGTTTTGATGACTTTGGTTAAAAAAAAAAAAAAAAAACCTCCTGTCAGTATTTTTGGATCTCTCAGTATATTTTTATAGAATAGACCCACCACAGTAGCAGGCAGTGAAATGACAAAGACCACAGCTATGACATCGCCTGTGATGAAGGCTGATATCATTCTAATGTACCAAGATAGCTGTATAATCTCTAATTTTTTTTAAGGCAAGTTAGACTCTTCTCAGGGATACAGTACATTAACTGATTATTCACACGGACACTGACTTAACTATGGTTCATAAAAAGATGTAATTCCTTTTTCAGTAAGCAAACTCTGGGAGTTATACCTGGGACTTTTAAGTGCAGTTTTTGGGCATTACTGTGACTTTGGTATAATTTTTATAGTATATTTATATTTACTTGCATTTGTTGACTGGGAAAATCTGACTGGGTGAAAAGTCCCATTTCAGTGGAGGGCTGGGGAGAAAAGTTCCACAAAATTTCAATCATATTAGAAATACAGCAGATTACAATGCAGTAACATTAAAGTAAAGAAAAGCAACTTGTAAATGGCAGTGTATTACAATAAAACCTAAAATACTGGCAATACTAGACAAAATAAATATAATAATATTTAGGATAATAAACAGTCATTTTTACAATATAAACACTTTTGGCTTAGGTAAAGAATTTCAAACAGTAACATGTACAGCAGGTTGTCAAAATTATATATATGCAGAATTAAACAAACTCCATGTATAGAAAATAAAGCAAAAAAGCAGTAAACATAAGAAATACATGTTTTGGTGAATGAATGCTGTGGCCTAAAATGCCAGATTCTATGAAAACTTCATGTTTTTTTCCCAAATTTGTGATTTTTCTGGTATTTTTGCAAATAATGACTCACTGTTCCTGATCAATCATAGTGACCGCATAATATATCAAATACTTGAACTGTGGAGTTTTTTTGTTTCAAATGTAAGCATTTGTTAGGACAGGCTATTGAGATGTCAGAAGATGAAATGGTTAAACATAGAATATAAACATTTCTTCTCGTATATTATAGCTTTTTCTCAAGATTATCTATATCACTGCTGAAACTGCCTCGTCCACATGGATTCCACTTTAACAGAAGGAATAGCTTGGGTGCTTTGCCCTATTGGCTTATAAACGTAGGACCCCCATCTGATGCTAGAAAACAGTTAGTAACATGCACTGAAGGGACTGTGTGACTGGGAAGTTTTATTATAACATTAATATGCTGATATTTAATCAACCCGATTCTCCTTGGAAATGGACTATTCGCATAGCTGTCACTACATCTTCCTTCAAATCTTTCAAGAAAAAAATCTACAGATTACATCTTTGACTCATAACTCATTTCCTTTGTGTACCTCTTTTATTACTAGTAAATACTTTTTTATTTTCTTCTAGAAAATATCTATACTGATGTAATAAAATGTTATACACTTTCTAGTGTCTCTCTTTATCTCCACATACATGATTCAACGTGTCAATAAAAAGGTCATCTTGACTCAAGGTCTTCATACAGAACTTCTTATTTTCATTTCTTAGTAACTCAGATGTCCTCATGTCTCCTTTTCACTCTTTTAATGCCTTTTCTTTCTTAAAGAACCTCTTGATTTTTACCAGCTATAGCCCATACAGATTGAAGATCTGTAAAGGTTACTTCCTTTATTCCCCATTATCCTTTCTTTACTACTATTTTCATTTTTATTTAAATCTAGCAATAAAGAGTAGTCAAAGATAAATTGCTCTCCTCTCCTTTTTACTGAATGTCCAAAAATTCCACACTGTTAACATCTCCTTTTGCTACAGTTTTGAATCAAATGTAATATACCACACACACACACACACACACACACACACACACACACACACACACACACACACACACACACACTGTAAAATTCACTTGGTGAAGCAGCATGTT